>NW_019396030.1:683046-697870 GCF_000591075.1 Eurytemora carolleeae
TCATGTACAAAATTGATAGGAAGGGGGGGGGGGGGGGGGGGTCCAAAAATCGTTCACCAGGACAGACCCAAATGTGGCACTAAAATGTATACTGAATTAGTAAACCCATGCTTATCTCAAAAAAAAACAATGGATAGATAACGTTCCAACTTGTAAAATGAAGAATCGATGATAAACGTCCACTTACAGGTTGATTTTCGGCCAGATCTTTCAGTACCATATCTTGATTCCCTTGAATAGTGATCAGAAGCCATTTTAACTTGATTCTAGTCAGTATATCACAATGTTACTAAATCGTAATTATCAGGTTAATTGATCTTTTAAGTCATAATGAAGAAAAAAAACGTGAGCGTGCCTTTGACACACACCAGTTTAGCGCGGGGTGGGTGGTCCGCAAGTCTTGGTAAGTTGGTTTTATAAATTACAGAAATGAATTATGCGGTTGGCCTAATTTGCAGAAAATGAACCCATGTATGTAATAAATTTCCCAAATATTTCCAAAACTATAAACGCGCGTTTGTGGCTTGCTTGGCCAACAGAAAATTGAGATTTGAGAACGAGTTGCGGCAAAACCTTTCTCAAGTTCAAACATTTTAGCGTTTTAGGATATCACATTGTCATCGGAACTATGGTTTATAAGCTATTACTAAAAACTTTATTTCTGACAAAAAAAAGTTGAACAATTTATGTAAAAACAAGCTTTGACGAATTACTATTTTATTAAAAAATAGGAACAATTTTTTTTTAATTGTTCAAACATTTTACTTGACGTGGTTCGGGTTACATATATGCTCAAACTAATTGTGAAATAAGAAATTGCTTTGTTTCTGTATATTTTACTTTTATAGGTCTCAACGGTGCCGAGCACTGAGCAGTGAGCACAATTTCCATGTTTGAAATCCAAAAATTTAGATTACCATTAATTTCTTACATTAAGTTATGATATTTCAAAAATGAATATTGAGGTCTGGTATTTTGTATTTATGAAATTTATAAATGGCGATGACAAAGACGACTTTAAATTTTCTTTAAATGGTGTAATATCAACTGGACTAACGTTCGTTTGGACTAAGTTCATTTGGACTAATGTTCAAAAGGGTTTTAGTTCTTTTGAACAAATATATATTCTATCGAATTAATTTTTAAATTTTTAAACTTCCCATCATGTTTTTAAAGTATTTTTATTTAATACATAAAAAAAGAATAAGATACGGCGATTGACCGCGCGGTTTATAGGTTAGGTTACGGTAATTGTTCTTGGCCGAGCGCTGGCGGCTAGGACAGGCTAGGGGCCGAGCGTTGCGGCTACAGGTGCATGCTAGAGGTCGAGCGCCGCGGCATAAGGTACAGAATAGGCCGGGCGAGGGGGAGACGGCAAGCCACACCCGTGCGATCCTCCATTTACTCTTAAACATACAAAGATAAGTACTAAAAAGAACGGAATAGAAAGATGTCATTATTGCAATAGTTAAGTGTATTTGATGAATTGTTACGAAACAAACAGTTCACCATACTCGACCATACACAATTATTTAACCCTATTCCTGCTGGGGGGGGGGGTCAAATTGCCCCCCCCTGTAGTTTTTTTTTACATAACTCTAAAAGTATTGGTCTGAGGCTGTTGAAATTTTCTGACTTTTCCTACATACCCAAAGCCCTCCCTTTAGGCCTAAAACCGGGCTTTAATACTAACTGCCTGAATGACTGCTTTTTCCTGTAACAAACTAAATCTTTGTTTTGACCCACTTTCACTTGTCAGATTTTGATAAAATTTAGCTTTTTGGAAAGCCTATGAAATAAGGAAACAGATTGCACAAGTTTTTCAAAAAAAAAATTGCAATTTTTTTGCAAACAACCTGTCAAAGAAAATTTGCACATTTTTAGTTTTTCTTGATTAAAAATCAGGTTATTTAAAATTTTGCAAAATTTTTTGCATATTTAAAATGGCATGGTCAAGGGCTTTTCAAAAATGTATAATTTTTATTTTTTGGACAAATTTTTTTTTGCAAACATTTTTACTATATAACTGGATTTTGCGATAAAAAATTCAATTTTTGCAAATTTGCAAATTTTTTTGCAGATTCTAAAAGTAGAGCACAAGAGCTTTCCAATGATGTAAGATTTGTCATATTTGGACATCAAACATGGGATTTAGAGGGGGGGGGTCAAATTGACCCCCCCCCCCAGCATATCCTGGTTTTCAAGTACCCCAGCAGGGATAGGGTTAATCTGCACTATACCCAGCTGGCAAAATAACCGATCGACTGCACGTATATACGACGAATACGACAGACTTCGCCAGAGTTGGACTGAGCTAGTATTTTGTAGGGGGTGGGGGACACATTTCTTATAAAATATCTATGTTTTCATAGGATTGATGCATAATTGTATTATATTATATCAAATATATATTTACACTTAAAGGAGTATATTGAATAAAGCTTTTGTTATAATGAAATTCTTTTTTTAGTTAAGGGCAAAAGTGAGATTTTAAACTATTTTTCATTATACAATGTAATATTATATTTAAATGAAGAACATGCATAATTTCAAGTGACCCTCCATAATCTATTTATAGAGTGGCACTGGTAGGCAGTTCGATGTACCTTAGAAACCTTTATTTCTCCATCGGTTTCTGAAGCAAGAAATGCATTTATATTAATAAAACTGCTTTGTTATATAGGTTTGTGAACTTTAAAGAAATAAAAAAGAAATTTACATAGTGATTTTTCAAAAACGATAATGAAAAGCTTTTAGAATACCGCGCCTCCAAAATAAAAAAAAATTGGGTTTTTTTCAACAAAATCTTTTCAATATTTTTTTGTTTGAAATTCTATCCAGTATATCAGAATGAATATTTAAACGCGCCAGGTTGCAAAGCCTGGTTGGGAAATACAAGCAGATGTAATATTAAAAGAGCCCCCCCCCCCCATGGGCCGTAGGTGTCATCCCAGGGCGGACCCCTCGTACGCCCCCATGGTCCCCCGTACGATGTTGGTAAACACTCCTGCTACCTGATGCAGACTATCAAGATTGGAGATTCTGAGGCATTTAGTTATCTTTGATAGAGAGGAGCGAATATCCACATAATTGACGGCTCTTTGGCTGAAAAGGAGAAATTACAAGTTAAGTATGCAGTGTCCCTGTGAGCTTGACAGTAGTTGGAGGAAATAAGGTGAAATCCCAACATGGAACATATAGATTTCATCTGAGTCTGGGGGAGCAGGGAGAGTTCCATGAGATTGTGTGTGTTGCAATTTGGATAACATTACTTCTGGATTTGATGATTACAACTTTTCTTTAATCCGAGACGAATACCTTGCAGAGGCGAACAAGACTGAGAAACTTGAGATTCTACCTGAAAGAGTTGGAGGATCATAAGGTAGATTTGCTCTTGGGGATTTAGAATACTAACCTGGATCCGGTACTGATCAAGAGGTTGAGCTCTGGGGTTTCTGTGAACAGGAGTCCTTTCAAGGATATATATATGGGTCAATGATCATATTCGCAGGTCCTCATAAGTCATTTTCAGGAGTCAGGCCCATGACGAATGCTGTATTTTTCATGAGAGAGAAGGTGGAAGACAACCTTGAGGATACAATTGAGCATTGTGAGTACTCCTTAATAGAGAAAGGTGTCAAACTGGATTTAAAGTGGTGGAATTAATACCCTTTTCTAAAGAACCTGCCGAGTTCTTATAACACAGGCATCATGGAAAAAGTAATTACGCTTATAAGCTGAGCATGTCTATTTGAGCCAGTGTCAAAAGAATGATATCGTTAAGATGATGACTGATGCTAAGATGATAGCGGATGTTAAGGCAATGGCTGATGCCAAAATAATGAATGATGGTGAGGAAATGGTTAATGCTGAGATGATGGCTGATGTTCAGATAATGGAATGATTGATTTGATGTCTGGTTTTAAAATAATGGCTGATCTTAGAATGATGGGAGATCCTGAGAAGAATGGAGATCCTAAGAAGAATGGAGATCCTAAGAATGATGGAGATCCTAAGAATGATGGAGATACTGAGAAGAATGAAGATCCTAATAAGAATGGAGATCCTAAGAATAATGGAGATCTTAAGAAGAATGGAGATCCTAAGAATAGTGGAGATCCTAAGAATGATGGAGATCCTAAGAATGATAGAGATCCTAAGAAGAATGGATAAGAATGATGGGAGATCCTGAGAAGAATGGAGATCCTAAGAAGAATGGAGATCCTAAGAATAATGGAGATACTGAGAAGAATGAAGATCCTAATAAGAATGGAGATCCTAAGAATAATGGAGATCTTAAGAAGAATGGAGATCCTAAGCATAATGGAGATCAGAATGACGGAGATTCTAAGAGGAATGGAGATCCTGAGCTGAGTTGTGATCCTGAGAGGAGTTGTATTCCTGAGATGAGTTTTAATCCTGAGTTGATGGGCGATCACTGTTTGATGGGTGATCCCGATTTGCTCCCAAACCCTGGTATAGATGAGTCTGATGAAACTGATGATAATTTCTTTCTCAGTTTTGGTGCCAGTAAAAAGGGTTCTTAACTATATAGAACTACATATAGATATATAAAATAGAATGTTTTATGCGTTCCAAATGACAATTCCTTTCTTGGTTTTGGCGTCTTGCGCGGACAAGGGTGTAGCTAGAGAGCTATTAGTTGATCCTGTTTATCAAGAATGGAGAAGAGCTCTGAGACTGGTAGGATATTTATGATCCTGGGTTCGCAAGATCTTTGGGTCTGATGAAATCTCCCAGTTTGGTGGTCTGATGAGATCGCCTGGTGTGATGTGATATACTGGTTAGATGAGATCTCTTGGTTTTATGTGATATCCTGGTTGGATGAGATCTCTTGGTTTGATGAGATCTCCTGGTTTCATGAGATCTCCTGGTGTGATGCGATACCCTGGATAGATGAGATCTCCTGGGTTCATGAGATATCCTGGTTTGATGAGGTCTCCCGGTCTGATGAGATCTCTTGGTTTAATGGGATTCCCTGCATTGATAGATTTATTGGTCTGATGAAATCTCTTGGGTTGAAGAGATTTCATAGTCTGAGCAGATTTCTTGGTGTGAGGAAGTTTTCTAGTGTGAGTAGATTTTCTGGTCTGAAGAGATTTCCGAGCAGATCCCCTGGTTTGAAGAAAGTTTCTGGTTTGAGAGAATTTCCTAGTCTGAGAAGATTCCTTGGTCTAGATTTCCTAGTATGAGGAGATTCCCTGGTTTGAAGAAAGTTTTTGGTCTGAACAGATTCCCTGGTTCGGGGAAATTTCCTAGTATGAGGAGATTCCCTGGTTTGAAGAGAGTTTCTGATCTGAGGAAATTTCCTGGTATGGTCAGATTTCTTGGTCTAAAGAGTTCCCATGCGTTGTACTCCTACCTGGAGAAGCTTGGAGTGCATACCTCAGACCCTATATCTTTTATAAAGTGGGATGCATTCTAATACTATTGAAGGTTATGGAATAGAGAGATGGATCCTGATTTTACAAAAATTTTGGACAGAAACCACAACATTCATCGTTGCTGATATCAAACTATTATAAACAATGATCACCTACTAAACTTGTGTCCTGAGTAATGGTTGAGATCGAGCAGATTACCAATCATGTCCGATTATTTTTTTTTGTGTTTAATATTGGGAACGAAAGATTCGGTAACATGGAGATGGGGAGGGTTTTAAAAGTAGAAAACACAAAGTTCTCCATACTAATCTCTGTAGAAGATAATGGATTTGAGAAAATTTTTTGGGTTCTATTTTAAACACAAAGGACGTTTGAATGGTAACCAATAGACAAAGTTTCCTGGTACTGAATGTACAACTGTATCATGTTTTAGTATCCTGAAGACTGAGGACTGGGTCAAGAATGAGAAGGATCAGTACCTGGTCCAGAGGATGTCGGTTCAGCCTGAGCTTTTAGATTTTCTCTGATGCCTCCCCGTGTCTGTAGGACTTGGTGTCCGGAGAGACATTAGGGGGGTGCAGGAGTATTACGCTTTAATATCTGGAGCTCAGGTTGTTCTCAAGAATGGGTCTATAGATCTAACTTCTCTGGCGGTGTTAGCTGGGTATAAGTTCCATAATATGAAAATGACAGCTGTGGGAGTTCAAGTGATGGAAACGTTGCTAAACAAGATAATTTCTACTGGAGATGATCCTTTTCTGGAGGAGATGGGTTTCAGGTTCTAGATTCCCCTGGAGGTTGAAGGAGTCGAGCCCTACTAGAAGCCTGTAAAGGTTGAATTGAAGTAAATAAGCCCGTTAAGGGTGAATAGAACTCTCTAAGAGTCTATAGTGATCTTGTTCTGAATAGTTCTAAACATAATTCAACATAAGTCAAGAAATATATAGACCAGGAACCGCCATATCTGATTCGTCAAATCTGTGTACTGCAGTGGGAGGAGATCAAAACAAAGAATTCAGGGCCAAAAAATCGATTACGTGGGAGGGGGGATAATAAGATATATAGCTATCGTAGACATGAATAATGGTTATAAAATGCAATAATATTTGGTACTTGCGAGTATATACTTTAAAGGCAGGAGAGAGAAATTATAATTACCAAGATTATATTTAAATTGTGAAACTTTATATGGTAAAATTCGGATGTTTTAATAAAAGCAAAAACAAGATCTTATTCCATGGGAATCAATGCAAAAAGGGACAGTAGACATAATTCAATGTCTAACAAGACTGACTACGTAATATGAAAATGTATGCCTGATTCACCTTTAAAACTTTTTCGGGAAATGCACGTTAAATATTAGTCATTTATAAATAAAACCTTCTAACATAAAAGAATTTTATTCATATTTTAATACATTTATTTATTGACATTTTATACATCGTCAAGCTTTATAATTTTATCACACCATAATTTCAAAACATAAACTGAGCAGTTTGTTTCAATATTCTGACATTTTTTTTACTATTTTCCTTCAAGCTTACTTCAAGTTTCTTCAGTTTGCTGAAAAATCTTACATTTAAAAAAAGTTTTACAACCTCCCGAGGCCATTTTTGGTTTATTGCAGAAAATATTGCAATTGTTTTTTCGATGGGATCATGTCCTCATCCAGAGACTCTCCATGTATTTTTTGAAATATTTTCTCATATTTTTCAACTTCCTCCAATAGATCTTTGGATGGATAAAACAATTGGATCCTCTGGATTTTAAGTCTATCCAAAAACAGTTTGTTTTCTCCTCACCGACTCTGACAAGGCCGGGAACTTTTGTATGTAGTATTTTGGCAATAAACCCACATACATATATTAGAGCTGTTTTGAGGACTTTTTTTGCGCTGAATTTTCCGCACTCAAAGGTTCCTGAAAACAATAAAGTAACGATAATGAAAATAGGTATTTTTAGAAAAAATCCATCACCACAGACATAAAAATTTTAATTTTTGGAAATTGAAAATATCTCATATTCTTCTGTTTCTTCTTCTTCAATCATTTCAATCTGGTTCTAGAATAAAGAAACTATTGAATTGATGTAAACCTTAGGAGGAAGAATGTAAACCATGGGAGGAAGGATTAAAACCTTGGGAGGAAGGGTTTAAACCTTATGAGGAAGGGTTTAAACCATGGGAGGAAGGCTTTAAATCATGGGAGGAACGGTTTAAACCTTGGGAGTAAGGATGTAAACCATGGGAGGAAGAGGAAGGATGTAAACCTTGGAAGGAAGGGTTTATTCCTTGGGAGGAAGGATGTAAACGTAAGTAGGAAGGATTCAAATGATGGGAAAAAGGATTACGATCTTTAATGGTTAAACGTTATGAGGAAAAATTTTATCTTTGGGAGAAAGGATTTAAACCTTTGTAGGAAGACTATAAGAAAGTTTTCAATCTTAAAAGAAAGTTAAATCTCGGAAACAAGGATTAGTGGGAATCTTTTTACCTTGCTTCTCCTTTATAGTACGAGTTGCACAAATCTCATTGAGCATTAATAAATTTTCGGTTATTTCCAAGAGAGCGATTTGTTGCCACCCCCCCCCCCCCTACTATCAATGATTTACTCGAATGATTTACACTGGAACACTGTTCCGATCAAAATTTTAACAACTTTTGGTCCAAGGAGCTAGGAGTAATCAGGGCTAATCAGAAAATTTAAGAATAATTTTGAAAAATTTCATAATGGCTAAACTAAAAATGTTCTTGCAAAAAAATGCTAGGCTTTTCGAGTATTATGTATTTATTTTGGCGTTCAAGCTTGGAGATAATCTAATATATATGATATGGGACTCTGTACTATAATTCGTTCAAATGGACTAAAAGCCGGTTTGTAAACAGCTAACCTTAAATAGTTCAATATGTACGCTCATTCAATTGGCTATATTATAGTAACAATAGATATCTATTAATTACAAATTATTTGGTATGAAACTTACGAAAATATACGTATTTTTAGGTTTGCATCAATCTTTTAAACTCTAAAAAAAATACAATTTTTAAAGCAAAGAAAAAACCGAAAAATATGTAAAATAAAAACCCAAAAACTTTTTAAAAAATTACTTGGTAAAGTAAAAAGTATACGCAACTGTTCGTAAAAATACGTTTCTGGACAACTTAAGCACTTTTAAAAAACCCGCAATACTCAAATATACGCAAGTTCTTTACCAAAAAGTTAAGCATACGAATTTTTACGTAAATATACCCAAAAATACTTATACCTATTATAGAGGCTTTAGTATTTTTAGGCTTTCGGGTTAGTAGGGCATATATAAGGGGGATGAATTATGTGTAATATGGCATGTATTGGGTCCCTCCCCCTTAAACCCCCGTAATTTGAAGAAATTTTTTTATCAACATGCATAAATATATTAATACACTAGTGGGTGAATACTAATATCGCGATGGTTCGTTTTTAAAAAAGATTTACGGTTAAAGTTAAAGGTAAGGGGGTTAAAGGTAAAGTTAAGCATACGAATTTTTACGTAAATATACCCAAAAATACTTATACCTATATAGAGGTTTTAGTATTTTTAGGTTTTTAAAAAAGGGTTATTAGACTTTAAAAAGGTTCTACAAAAATATGTGAAGTTTTATGGATTTCAAAATTGTTTATTACAATTTACAAACATTTGTTTATCCTTACACGCTAAATTTGGACCCTGGAAGAAGATATATGCAACAACAAGGATAGTTTTTTTTTGGCTCGTTTTAACCTTAATTTTTCTTTATAGGATAACAATTTTGCATAGTTTAAAATTTCCAAAAAGCAAACTATTAGAGAATGCATTTTTGAAATGCTGAAACATTCACAAGTTCACATGTATTTGTGTCGTACCTTATAAAACTCCAAAAATGTTTTAAGTTTTACAAAAAAGCGATTCAAGTTATTGGCAACCTTAGTCTTTCGTCCTCATTTGAATATAGTCCATATTACCAGTATAAAATCTTGAAAATTATGAGAAAAATATCTTTATATATTTTACAGGTTTTCAATTTTTATGTATAATATCTGAACCAGCAGTATTGATAAAAGCTTTTTTTAAAGAAACCCTATTTATTGAATTAGACTTTGCTTGGTTATTAATTATTATTAAATGATAGGTTCTTCAGTGATAATCAGTAAACTCTGGAATATTAAGACGACTTTTATGGCTTTAAATAGTCCAATGAGCATGGGACACAGCAATAAAGCAGTGTAAATAGATCATTTTCTCTTGATAAGTGATTTAATAGGCCTTGCCAAACCTTTTGTTTTGTAACAATCTAAAATACACTTAAGTATTGTTATAAAGTCGTCTTCCTATTTCAGAGTTTCTGGTTATCACTGTATATGAATATTATCATATTATTGTATATTATCATATGATTTAAGAGAAATATATTGTGTCATATTTAACTCTCTCAATTGGTTTGTTTATACTTAAACTGCAATATAAATTTATAGACTTTGATGATCTTCAAAAAGAATGAAAAAAAGAGAATGTAAATGATGATTATAAGGAAATATCTAAATATAATTTATTTCTTTTCCCTGCCCTGGGTGAGTGCAATGTAGGACACAGGGCTCAGGGTACAGAGTACAGGGTACAGAGTACAGGGTACAGGGTACAGAGTACTGGGTATAGAGAACAGGGTACTGAGAACAGAGTACATGGCTCAGGGTACAGGGCTCAGGGTACAGGGTACAGGGTACAGAGTACAGAGTACAGGGCAGAGAGTACAGGGTACAGAGTCAGGGACAAAGACTGGAATTTGTCTGGGGGCTTAAATTTTTTCCAGGGGGATTCAGAACCTGTTGGGTCATTAAAATCCCCGGGAAACCATAGATTTTACTGGTACAGGGGAATGAGCCCCCTCCTGTACGGCCCATTGTAGAGTACAGTGTACAGTGTAAAGGCTATAACAACAGGGAATAGGATATTGAGAACAGGGTATTTAAATCGTGGCAACTTTCCTTATTTTCAACTTGCTGTTAAGTAGAATTCACTTAATTCCTAAATACTTTCCATATTTGTATTAATTTAGATAAAATGATCATAAGTTAAGAATTTTATAATGATATTCCCAATCCTGAATTAAGCATTATAATAATAGTTCAAGTTCGATCAGTAAATATAAATATATATGGGAACACAGGGGAACCGGAACCAGAACCGGAAATGGAATTATTAACAACTTTTCCAGGAACAAAGATTACTCCAATGGAATGAAGTTCNGGAGAGGGATAGACATGGAATATTAAAGTAACAAATTTGGGGGAGTTGTATTCTGTAAAAAGTGTAAAAATTAAAACCATTACACCACTCTGGGAATTACGGAATTGAGTATTTCTTACAGGTTTATATTATGTTGTTTGCAGAAATTCATTTTATTATCATATTATTAAATTTAAGAAAGCTCAAAATCATTATCAACAAAATCTGGTAACCGTGGGTTGAAAATCATCTCATTTTTAGATTAAACATATAAGAATTAAGAATATATCTACCTCCTTATAGATGCTTCTCAAAGCTGTGCGTAACCTGCTGAAAAATGTTTACGGGACAAATATTCCGGATCAATTCGATATGGAATAATCGCCCCGTAAACTTTTTTCTCAACTGAATTGAAGGGAAGGGAGTCTACTATCTGAAGGGTTCAATTATAAACTTCTCACGCAGTTCTGCAGTTAATATATTAAAAATCAAATGTATAAATTACTAATAGATGGTAATATATACATAATCAATGTAAACAATACAAACAATTTGATCTGGATTAGTGATGAGATATATGATGAGGAAGTGATCTATCGAAGGAATTAGGTTCCGGTTCCTCGTTCTCCGATACCCTTGTCTTTCGTCAGAGAACACTACATCTTCTCATCCGTTCCTTTCCTATCTATATCCATGACTTACACACTTTCCCCGCCCCCTACATTTAGCCCAACCCTTCACCCCGGACTAACCAGCGTTAACAGCATTCGGTTTCTTCCATTTGAAATCAAACGTGTTTTGTTCTACTGCAGGGTACGTCCCAATAAACATGGGAATTCAGTGACGAATTCGATATCGTAATTTCAAATAATTCTTTGATTTAGTAGTGATACTTACTGAGAAAGCTGTAATCTGTAAGAGTTTCGTCTCCTATGTTCACATTTTGTTTGTTTATGTTTTGAATGTACTTAGTAAAAAAAGATAATTGCAGTATACAAACAGAGTAAACTTGTTAGGTATTACAATATATATTCCAATATCGAATTCGTCACTGAATCCCCATGTTTTTTGGGACACCCTGTATAATTCAACCATCTTTTAACTTACGGATTTATTTAAAATATACTTTTTTTATTCAAAATGTATATGCCGACATAAAAGTATTTAGAAAAAAAGGCTAAAAAATTATGTTTAATGGGTCAAATTGTGGTGAAAAGTCACAGCTTTCTGGAATATTGACAGAACCGTTAATTCCACGTGCCTTACCTCTATTTCTGTAATCTTGTACCATCATTTCAACAGATTCCCCACTTTTACCCCACCCCAAAATTTTCTTAACATCTATTTTCTTCCCTATTCTTCTTTGAGCTTCAGGGAATCTGTTCTGTTCCGTGTGATAGTTATCTGAAATAAAGTATATACCCTCACCGGAAAAATGTTTTCTGGTTACTTTAAATTCCCTTTACATTGTTGTAACAAATTACTATGAAATCAACGTGTCGTTTTTAGACTATTTTATAGGTTGGCATTACACAAGTTGTTATGCAATTTTAAATAACATTTTAGAGATGACGATAATAACATTTAAATAAAAAATCTCAAATGTCTAGAATTAACTTTAATTCAAAATTAAATAGCATAATGATGGTTAGATGATTCTGAAAAAGTGCATTTTCAAAGAGTTAAGCACAAAAATAGGGGTTTGTTTGATGTACTGTCATGGCTTTCTTTGGCACGAAACTTTATTCTCTTTTAAAAGAATATGTAGATGCATTTTGAATTCTTGAAAGAAACTCTGAAAAAATGTAAATTTTTTAAAAAGCACTTTCTTTTAAGAATTGTGTAAGTATTGACTGTTGTATGATTTGTTGGATCTATATGAAAGGATAAGATATGCATTGTCATACTTTTCCTATGCAGACACGTGCCTTTTATAAACCTCAAACCCGATACATGCTATCTCGAATGCCATCATTTATTGTGGTAGTGGGTCTATGCGGGGGTGGGACTAAGTACCTGGAAATGCAACTGTTAAGGTTCCTAACTCACACAAGTACTCATACACTTGGCAATTTCCCTTTGCAAAGTCCGTCCATGTTTTAATTTAAGAATCTCGAAGCCATGTTAGATAATTGCTGAACTTGACAAATCACGCAACCTCTACTCTCTCCGATATTCTGACAGAATTAACTCAGAAGCATTTTAGAATATATAAACTAAAATTTTATGAATCAAGATATTTGCTAAGTTTTGAACGTTGATTCTGAATGAGATATTAAAAATAATGAGATTTTAAGTCAGTCGTCTCATGGGTATAATATTGATGAAATAAAAGTGAAAAATCTAATATGTTTAAAGTAACAAATTATACTTCAAAATTCAAGTATAGGGTGTGCCCCGAAGCAATAACAGTTGGAGATAGTCTATAAGATCGTCTTTGATTACTTTGCGGCATTCATTCGTGAACCTTTTCTTACATGGTTTGATTCTTGTATCGATAATCACAAAATTCCCAAATGTGGTCTGCCTTTCCCATCCCCTTTTCCCCTTCAATTGTCATGTTTCATATTTGAATGCAAGAATTTGAGAATTAAAGTAACAATCAACCCAACAAAAGATAATTAGGGGGTTAGGATTGGGAATCAGGTTCTTTGTCATATTAAGCAAACAATACAGTAAGTCATTAAAAAAAACTTTAACATTTTAGAAAGAAGTGTTTTTATTCGACGTCAGACAACGATTGGAATTTTAAAGGTCGTGTTTGAAACGACACGTGACTGGGATGTCTGTGTACATGCTTTGGTACAGAGAACGGAACCTCAATTCTTTCTCTAGCAGGTTGTTGTGAATGACGTCATTTCCGTTCTTATTATTCTTAAAGGTTGATAAACAAAGTATATATATGGCAGTTAGAGTGATGTGCATGTAGTAAATATATTATAGCCAACTAAGGTATCGTTCTAGTTTCCTTTGAATGTGGAACACTAAATTGATGTCCTTTGTTTATTTTCTATCTAAGATAAAGGCATCTTTGGTAATGACAAACTCCGGATAGATAAACTGCAAAAAAAACACAAACTACGGAGCATTCAAACTCCGGAATATTCTAAGCCTGGAAAAATTTTATAAGAAAATATTGAATTTTTTTCTTTTAATTCAATCAAGGAGCCTCAGGCTGCAAGGGGACCGAGTTCTGCGGCTAAGTTTGGCTAGGGCTAGGAAGAGCTGAGCGCTGCGGCTAGAGTATGTTTGAAAACAGAGCTCTGCAGAGAAAAAAGTTCCAAAGTTAGTCTTATCAGTAGTAGCGCAGATTGTATTTCTGGGGCTTATTTATACGTAGTTTCTCATGGCTCCTTCTTTCTATTCTCGAGAATATTCGAAAATTCAGGTTGATAACACCCCAATATTAATGTATTTTAAGTTTTTAGATTTTAGACGAAAAGTCCTCTCTATATTTAATTATCTCTCTATTCTTATGATCAGTCTAATGAATATATATAGAGCTGAGAGTAAATCTGCTGGTTGACACCTCCCAGTTTAATCCTGTTAGTTCACATCTGCTCACATACAACCCTGCTCCTTAAATTATCCAACAATCCATCCCTCTAGGATCAAATCCTCCCTGCGTTCACGAATTTAGAATATTTATTGTGTAGGAGTCCTTGTTTTAATTTGATCTTCACGTCCAGATCAGGTTCAATATAGGTCCAATAAAACATTTATAAATTCACTTCTTCGGTGTTTAGTTTAAATCAGTTCTAATTTGGTTTAATTATCGTGTAAAAATCAAATTGTTCTTGAATTCTTTCAATCCTTTCTAGATTGCATAATATTATCCTTCCGTGGTATAGGTCCGCCCACGGGTTCAATCTCTTAATATAAGTTTAGGTTGTGTTTTAAAACTTCTAAAGCTATGCATTATGGCACATCTTTATTTTGTAAAGCATTGTTAATATTCGCCCCTTACCCCAGAAAGTATTGCATGTTGAAGAACGAGGAACTATATTAATAAAGTGTGTAAAGCCTAACCATAATTCTATATCCGGTCCTGTCCCTGTCCATGTTTGAGAAGTGTAATCACTTCTCAAACATGCAACCTGTTCGGGAGATTCATGGGAGCAATAGTTGATGATGAGAGAAGAAAACAGAAAATATTTGTTTTAATTTTCATTTCAAAT
>NW_019396030.1:697902-774460 GCF_000591075.1 Eurytemora carolleeae
TACCCCTCCGTTTACATTGCTCCATTTTAATACCCCCCTTTCCCCTCCTTCTGCCCCCCCTCTCCAACTACCGTTACATATTTTAAGGTGCTAAAAAGAGATTTGACTCCCGTTGTTTAGGATCAATTTTGGTATTAAAGGGGATTAGACTCATTGTTCAGAATTGAAAACATGTAATTACTGGAGTAAGGGGGATTATACTTGCAGTAGACGGATATATATATTATTCATATTCAATCACATCTTTCAATTCGGAAAACTTACTTCTAGCACAGTGGGAGAATTAGAAATTACATACAAATGCACATTTCGGGAAAGTAGCAATGTCAAAATACCATACAAAATTTAAATTATTTTTAAAATGTAATTTTAAGAAAACCAAATTAGAAATTATCTCATTTTGTTTAAATCAATAAATATCTAAATAAACGGACAAACGAAAAAAATAAGTTTTGGACGTGGTTAAAACAAAAAACAACTGATCTAGGTTTGTGTGGGATTGTAAGGGTGTGACGTGTCAACTAATCCAGTTAAATAAACATCTGGGATGGATCACCAGAACTAAATCAATTTCATACCGACATTTCAACATTTCAATCTGGATACGAAGTTTTTACTCACACGCATACAAGCTCTTTCTAGCAAAGTTTTTGGTTTTTATTTGTTATATAGGCTCTTTTCCAGAAAACTTTTTTCGGTGTAATTTTCTTTTTTTCCGCATTAACCTCTTTCTATTTATCTAATTATGCTCTTTAGATTATAAACATTTTTATTTCGCAGTGTTCTTTTTAGTCTCCTCTTACATTCTAGAATCTTTTTAAATCTTGTTTTTCAGTTTATTTGACTTTCGAATCTTGTATTCTAGTTTTAATATTTTTCTAATCTTGTATTCTAGTTTATATACCTTTCTAATCTTGTATTCTAGTTTTTATACCTTTTCAATCTTGTATTCTAGTTTATATACCTTTCTAATCTTGTATTCTAGTTTTTATACCTTTTTAATCTTGTATTCTAGTTTATATACCTTTCTAATCTTGTATTCTAGTTTTTATACCTTTCTAATCTTGTAATCTAGTTTTTATACCTTTTTAATCATGTATTCTAGTTTATATACAGTTCTAATCATTGTATTCTAGTTTTTATACCTTTTTAATCTTGTATTCTAGTTTATATATCTTTCTAATCTTGTATTCTAGTTTTTATACCTAATCTTATATTCTAGTTTATATACAGTTCTAATCTTTGTATTCTAGTTTATATACCTTTTTAATCTTGTATTCTAGTTTATATACCTTTCTAATCTTGTATTCTAGTTTATATACCTTTCTAATCTTGTATTCTAGTTTATATACCTTTCTTATCTTGTATTCTAGTTTATATACCTTTTTTCATCTTGTATTCTAGTTTATATGCCTTTTTAATCTTGTATTCAAATTAATATACCGTTCTAATCTTGTATTCTAGTTTATATACCTTTCTTATCTTGTGTTCTAGTCTATATACCTTTCTAATCTTGTATTCTAGTTTATATACATTTCTAATCTTGTGTTCTAGTTTATATACCTTTCTAATCTTGTATTCTAGTTTTTATACCTTTCTAATCTTGTATTTTAATTTATTTACCTTTCTATTCTTTTCTTCTAGTTTATATACCGTTCTAATCTTGTATTCTAGTTTATATACCGTTCTAATCTTGTATTTTAGTTTATATACCGTTCTAATCTTGTATTCTAGTTTATATACCGTTCTAATCCTGTATTTTAGTTTATATATCGTTCTAATCTTGTACTTTAGTTAATATACCGTTCTAATCTTGTATTCTAGTTTATACACCTTGCTAATCTTGTTTTTTAGTTTATATACTTTTCTAATCTTGTATTCTAATTTATATACCGTTCTAATCTTGTATTTTAGTTTACAACCCGTTCTAATCTTGTATTTTAGTTTATATACCGTTCTAATCTTGTGTTCATGGTTATATACTTCATTATCTTGTATTATTGTATTCTAGTTTTCTTCAATTTATAATCTTGTGTGATCTAGTGATCTTGCCATGCTACATTTGTTGCATAAAACGTGCTGGGTCGAATTTTCACTGGGTAGTCCAAACTGGACACCGTTCTAATCTTGTATTTTAGTTTATATACCGTTCTAATCTTGTGTTCATGGTTATATACTTCATTATCTTGTATTATTGTATTCTAGTTTTCTTCAATTTATAATCTTGTGTGATATAGTGATCTTGCCATGCAACATTTGTTGCATAAAACGTGCTGGGTCGACTTTTCACTGGGTAGTCCAAACTGGACGGTACGAGTTAATGCATATTCTGCACATATTGTACCGGCTTTGATCATACAGCTTTTATGAGTGGGGTGATTTATCTTTCTAATCTAGTCTAAACACCTTTCTTTTTTTGTGATCAACTTTATATACCCTTTTATTCTTGTGTTCTAGTTTATTTATTTTTAATTAAATACTTTCCTAGATTGTAAATATCGTTGTTCTTGTTAGACTTACTCTTTGTTCCGTAGAATAATCAAGACTGATGTTTATTAATTGATTGATTGACAGCCTTGACATCACATGAATCACAATCAAAATCGATTTTTATATTTTTTCCACATCATTTTTACAAGATTCAAAGATGCTTTTTCAGATTTAAATCATATTCTGTTAAGCTTTTAAATTGTGAATGATTCATAGATTAAATAAATATTGCATTAAATTTAAAGTTAAGGAATTAAATTTGTCTTTATGCACACTATTGATTCACAACGGTACCCTTAAAACCTTTGTCTGGTTAAGAATTAATTAGATCCGTATTAATGAATTTTAAAATGTTTACTTTTTTATGGTTTCTCCGCAAAAGTGATTTACACATTTCTTGCTTCAGAGACAATTGAGAAGTTATCAGAATTAAACACTTTTTAGCCAAAAAAGACTTTATTTTCCACGTTATTGATCAGATTTAGGTTTCAAGGGTACCGTTGTAACTCGGGCATCCCACTCTTTACATGGAGGGTCACTTGAAATCACGCTTTATACCCTTTCTTTAAATTCTCTAAATTATTATCGTATCAAACGTTTGCTTACTCGGATATATAGATAAATATATAAATATCTATTTCACATTTTATTAAAAAAGAATTATATTTATTATATAAATATAGTCCATCCACATTTAATTTACAAAAGTTAGATAAAGTTATATTTCAAGTTTGAAGACGTCTGAGAAGTTTGAGACTGAATATGATTAAATAATCTTCATTTAACTTTAACTCTGTGCAGGCGTAATTTATACTCATTGTATTTTACATATAAGTCCTTTTATCGCACAATTTTTCTTTTAGATATTTCTAAAAGAAATGAATATGCTATATGCGTGTGTATGGGGGTATATTAGATGGTGGGGATATAAAGCAATGAGCATATATAAGTAACCATTTTTCAATTATCCATGACTCAGGGTGGGGGAGGAGAATTATTGTCATTGGTCAGTCCTGCTCCTGCATGCAGACCGGAAACAGTTTCTACCAATGTAGATCACTTCCGGATCCGGTTCGTAATTCCCGACTCTAGATTTACGATAGAAGCGTCATTAATATTTCACAAGATGGAACAAAGGAACAGAAATATAAATAAATAAGCTTTCCCGATACAGAATCTTCGCAAAACCTGTATATCCAACACCGTATTTTGGAGAAAACCTGTATATCCAACACCGTTTTTTAGAGAAAACCTGTATATCCAATACCGTAATTTAGAGAAAACCTGTATATCCAATACCATATTTTAGAGAAAACCTGTGTATCCAACACCGTATTTTAGAGAAAACCTCTATATACAATACCGTATTTTAGAGAAAACCTGTATATCCAATACCGTATTTTAGAGAAAACCTGTATATACAATACTGTATTTTAGAGAAAACCTGTATATCCAATACCGTATTTTAGATAAAACGTGTTTATGCAATACCGTATTTTGGAGAAAACCTTTGTATCCAATACCGTATTTTAGATAAAACTTGTGTGTATCCATTATCGTATTTTAGAGAAAACCTGTATGTCCAATACCGTATTTTAGAGAAAACCTGTATATCCAATACCGTATTTTAGAAAAAACCTGTATATCCAATACCGTATTTTAGAGAAAACCTCTATATCCAATACCGTATTTTAGAGAAAACCTGTATATCCAATACCGTATTTTAGAGAAAACCTGTGTATCCAATACCGTATTTTAGATAAAACGTGTTTATGCAATACCGTATTTTGGAGAAAACCTTTGTATCCAATACCGTATTTTAGATAAAACTTGTGTGTATCCATTATCGTATTTTAGAGAAAACCTGTATGTCAATACCGTATTTTAGAGAAACCTGTGTATCCAATACCGTATTTTAGAGAAACCTGTGTATTCAATACCGTATTTTAGAGAAAACTTGTATATCCAAAACCGTATTTTAGAGAAAACTTGTATATCCAATACCGTATTTTAGAGGTTTTAGAGAAAACCTGTATATACAATACCGTATTTTAGAGAAAACCTGTATATCCAATACCGTATTTTGGAGAAAACTTGTGTATCCAATACAGTATTTTGAAGAAAACCTGTATATCCAATACCGTATTTTAGAGAAAACCTGTGTATCCAATACCGTATTTTAGAGAAACCTGTGTATCCAATACCGTATTTTAGGGAAAACCTGTGTATCCAATACCGTATTTTAGAGAAACCTGTGTATTCAATACCGTATTTTAGAGAAAACCTTGTATATCCAAAACCATATTTAGAGAAAACCTGTGTATTCATTACCGTATTTTAGAGAAAACCTGTGTATCCAATACCGTATTTTAGAGAAAACTTGTATATCCAATACCGTATTTTAGAGATTTTAGAGAAAACCTGTATATCCAATACCGTATTTTAGAGAAAAGCTGTGTATTTAATAAAGTATTTTAGATAAAACATGTATATCCAATACCGTATTTTTAAGAAACCTGTGTATTCAATACCGTATTTTAGAGAAACCTGTGTATCCAATACCGTATTTTAGAGAAACCTGTGTATACAATACCGTATTTTAGAGAAAACTTGTATATCCAAAACCGTATTTTAGAGAAAACTNGGATACAGAACCTGGATACAGAACCTGGATACAGAACCTGGATACAGAACCTGGATACAGAACCTGGATACAGAACCTGGATATAGAACCTTAATATATAAATGTGGATAAACATAAATCCAAAATTTATACTTTGAATACTTTGATGCTTTGGATGAAAAAGTAACCAAGATTCAGAACGTAGAATATAAAATTGCATCAAAAAAGTGGATATAAAAATACATACGGTGCACATTGAGTATCAGAACTGTGAACTACAATCCAACCCTTCCCACGCTCAGTGATCACACAAATACTTGAAATTAAATCAAAACAAAATTCACTTCTCCGCCCCTCTCAGTTCCCTGCCTTTAAGTCACGAAAGTGTGGTGGGGAGGGAGAGAGCATGAAAATATTGTAAAGATGGTGGAATATGATTTTATGTACTAAAACTGCCGTCTTGTGATGGCTTTCTGTAATTGAGAAGTTGAGAAAAAATGTAAATTTAAAAATATTATCCTAGAATACGGTTTTGTCTTTAGAATCTATGTTTACAGTTTTAACGTCGAATACGGTATTTTGCTTAAAATTATATGTTGATTCTAGGAACCGGTTTTCTGGTTTAACTACTGCAAAATTATATGTTGATTCTAGGATCCAGTTTTCTGGTTTAACTTCTGCAAAATTATATGTTGATTCTAGGATCCAGTTTTCTGGTTTAACTTCTGCAAAATTATATGTTGATTCTAGGATCCGGTTTTCTGGTTTAACTTCTGCAAAATGGATTTCTGATTATAGAATCTTAAGATACGGTTTCCTTTTTAAAATATAATGATACTAAACCCTATATTTTAATAAAAGAATTCAAGAATCATTTTAGTTGTTAGATCTCTCCATAACATAAATTAAGTGATAAAAAACCACCGAAATCGTCTTGTACGAAATAAAGAACATTTTGCACGAACATACGAATAGATTATTAGGAATATTAAAATTCAAGATGTCCCCAACATTTTGTTTCTAATTTCGAATAAATGCTTTCAGTATAGTTCGACATTACAAACAAAATCTTAGGTTGAGCCCAAAGAAGTTTTATGTTATACAGACATACATACATCCGTACATTTAGATAGTTTTGTATTATTCTTCTACCATGAAGAGATTTTGTTTGATGTCTCTATATGTAGATCCAATTGAATGTTAGATGGTATCTCCGTGTTCCTGGAACTCCGAATCTAAGTGGTTTTCTACATTAAAGGAAGAGGAAGACAAATATTCATTTCTATCCCCTCCCTCAACTATATCATTTACACAATATATCCTACTATTATAGGAACTACAGAACTAAATATATCTCATTTGTAAGCACTTTAAGTTATTTTGTTTTTTTTGTACTTTTTCCAAGGAAATGGCATCATGTTCTATCTGTATCACTACTATATGATTATTCATACGTTCATAATTAATATATATTTAATATATTGTATATGTACGATTGGGTTTACAATTGTTCCTGTTGTATAAATCATTTTTCCACGAAACCTCTCAATTTTCTTGATCAAAAGGTTTCATTTTAACAAGGATCGAATATGGGTCGAATATGACTGTGTTTCTTAGCCTGAAGACGGGACAAAGGTTTTAAGATTAAATAGAATAAGAATGTAATCTTTTTAAAAATCAACTGCTCTGCATCAAAAGAACGAATCAAGTCATGTTATTATCTAAGAAAGAAAAGGCAAAATTATGACAAAAAGTAAAAACGTAAAAATAGAAACATTTATGCTTAATAGGTCAAATTGTGATTAAAAGACAAGAAAGAAATCAGCACGGAAAACAAAAACTGTTTGTCTACCTAGGAATACTAAAACCTAGTCAAATCTTTAAAAGAAAAAACTATCTCTAACGAAATGAACATGATTTTTTTTTCTATTGGGAATATGTCAGTATTTAAATATAGAATGGTCTCAAGTAACAATTCCAATCTATAACTCTATTGAACTCAAGAAAAGTTGGAGAGAGATCCTGAAATAAAACTAAATAAACAATTAAAAAAGTTTGAAAACAAAAAATTTCAACGCAAACAAGTTTAGGATTTAAAAAGGAGTTGGCTTGAAATAGGTAACAGGTGCATGAAAACCTCTGATTGAATTTAATCCCCCCCCCCCCTGACCCTGACTCCTTGTAAATTGTAATTCTAGTAAGAGATTTGGGATTTGTTTCCAAACAATATAAAGTTCATTAAAAAAATTGTAATCATACCGTATTTTCACCATGCTTGTATCTAAAAAGTCCACATAGATATAGACAGATATAGAATTGCCCAAAGTCGCCATAATTCCAAAGATATTGCTACTTTAGAATGGTCTTAGATGTATTCTTTATGCGTAGGGAAACGCCTTCATTCTATTCCTTTAAAATTCAACTTTAAACTAGTCTGAAGAAAGTATCGTTGAACGAAACTCCCGAGTTTCCTTTTTGGGGTCTGTGAATTTGCGTAGATCTTTGTTTAAAAAATTAGACAACAAAAGGAGAATATAAAGAAACAACATGAAATAATATTATTTTACAAAAATATTGGTATCTACAAAACAGTTTGACCCCATATTGACACCAGGTTTCCAATACTGTGTTTTATTACGTATTGTCTTAAGTTTCGGGCGTTGTCTGCAATATTTGTAAACAGCCCCCCATGCATTTGTAAAGACTATAGCGTACAAAGATACTTGCCGCAACTCTTTATTTCCTATGTACTGTATTCACTGTATGACGTATTATATCAATTTGATCTGAAACCCAGCGGAATGGTGAAGATGACATATGATCTATCAGAGATGGAATTTAAAGAATTTGAGCCGCGGTTTAAATCAACCAAAACCCGGGTTAAATTAAGCGCCGGCTTAAATCTTGAAACATTCGATACAATTTTAAGTGGAACCAACCATATTTAAACCGCGGCTTAAATTTAAACCGCCGCTCAAATTCTTTAAATTCGGCCACTGGTCTAATTTATCTAGGATGAAGATATTGTTCTGTCGAGGCCACGCATACACGGATCACTTCCAGGAACTGCTCACATAGGGTCATGCAGCGCATGTAGTGTTACTAGGAATTGTTCACTTCTACAAGATCAAGGATTTGTAGAAAGTGATTATACGGGAATTGTTTATACACACAAAACAAAATTTAAAAAAAATACTGAACATACATTTCTCTACGGTGGACTTAAATTTTGTTTATAAACTCTTGACACCTGTCTTCTGTAAATCTAAACAGTTCTGAACATCAAATGTCAACGAAAATAGATTTCTGAACATCAAATGTCAACAAAAATAGATTTCTTTTTTTATTTCAACATTTATGTAAATAACAATAGACTAAGTCGATATAACTTTCATGTGTTTTCTCATTTGTCTTTGATGTTAGCTTTAATTATTGGCTTTAGTCGATTACAATTATCAAAACACCTCATTCTTCATCCTCCCCCCCCCTCCCCCCTTGGGTTGCTTCCCCTTCGTGAGATTTTGATTCTCCTTTCAGATCACTAGCCAACTCCTTAGTTCCCCTTCCCCTTTCTTCCTTGCAAGTAGTATGTTATGTTTCTAAACAGAAATAATTAAGTATAACATGATGAGTTAACCCCATTATTTACATACATTACAGGACGTACAACAAACATGCTTTTCTTACGATGCATATCTACATACTCTTACAATCCCCTAAAATAGACATTAGACAACCTTCTTTTAAGTTTTTAAATTACATTCTTTCTTATGTGAAGCTTAGTTCCCAAGTTTAATATATGCAATGGTCCCTGCAAAACTATGGTTTACAATTATGAATTTAAAGCTAAATTATTACTATAAATTAACACATTTTACTTAATAAGTGGATTTGAAAGATACTTTAGGAAAACTGGTTGGCTTATAACAAAATCAAATATTAATAAGAAATTAAAATTGTTTTAATGTTTTTTACCTATTCTACAGTTTGTGGGGACCTCTTTCTAGTAATACTCGGTTCAACCCTATCGACTATAATTGAGGAAGTTATAACAGTTTGAAGTTCGCAACTTTGGCTTCGTTAAAAATTTATATCGACACTATATAAGAAGTAAAAGAACTTTGCATTCATCAATATTTTTAATATTATAGATAAATATATATTCCTCAGAAATGTTCTCAATTGTTTACGATGCAAAGACAAACGCTGAAAAATGTATAAATCCATACTTAAAGTTTGCTGCTAAAATATGAACATTTTGTAACTAGTAAAATTTAGGTACGTTTTTGGCATAAATTGAAAAATGTAATTTGTGATTTTTCAAACAAATATAATATTCGTGGATTGAATTTAATATAGAGAAAAGATTTAGAATCGATGGTATGAAAGTATACCGTTTGTTTGTTTTATGATATTGGGATGGTTTATAAGAAGGGTTTGATAGATGAGTAGATTGGATAAAGGAAGTATATCCCCCGGGATAATAAATGTATAATACCCCTGAGAGTGTATGTATGTATACTGGAGCGCTAGTGCGCCGGATGTAACCTGGCTAATGAGCTAATGGTTCTAGAGTATACAGTTTAGTTTAGGGTGGCGCCGGCAGCTATAAAACCGTAAAACTTGTCTCTTCTCTCTCAACACCCGTCTCCTACCCTCCCACCCAGCATATATGTGTGATATATGTGCACTTTATGGAGTATACACAAACCAACGATATTAATTCTATTTAACTTTTCAATTGTTTCTTCCTCAGAGCCTATACATATGACAATCCCTTCATGCCATCGAAAATAAAAATATCGACATAAATTTCCATGTTTTCACAAACTTTCAGAAATAAGATATCCTACAAGTCAATGTATATAGATAACAAGTTAATTCTCGACATCGTGACCATAAAGCTATCATGTTAAAAACTACGTTTAACTGTACTTAATTTTTTTCTCAGCAGAAGCATAAACTCTAACATAAAATACTTAACTCGTGTTACAAAGAATTTTATAATCCTGGCGTTTCCTAACAATAATGAGACGGAAAAAGTGTTGAATGAATAGGTTGTGAACACGTGTCCCAGATCTTTATCTTTCTTTTTCTACGGAGTCCAGTAAACTTACATTATTCGTTCCAAAACCAGATGTTTTTAAACATTCCTCAGGATGCAAATCTGTGTTATAGTCTGGGCAATTAATCTTAAAATTTAGCATTTCACTTAAAACCATTTTTCTTTTTTTTTACTGATAGTTATTCTTTTTCTCCAAGTATACTGAATTTATTTCTCTTTTCCTCATCACCTTTCCTTCCTTCTCTCATTTATTACTTTTATATTGTCAATTTTTCACCGCCTTCCTCTCCTACTTATATCCTATAGTTTTCATTTTTCATCCTGCTCCTCCTTCTCCTCTTCTCTTACATGGCTCACACCTCCACCCTCCCCCCTCATCTTCTACATATTTTGTTAACTTTCAACCCAACTCTGCACTACTCTTATTCATCGTTAATTTTTCAGCCACCCGCCACCCTCCTCATCTATCTTATTAATTTTCATCGTTCCTCTTCGTCATTGTTTATTTTTCATCTTCCCTCCTCCTTCTTCTCTAATATATTTTAACTTTTCTTTCCCATACTTCTTCCTCTTCTGTATTATTTATTTTGCATATTTCATATATACAGTCTTAAAACCCCCTAATCATATTTTTTTGGGGGAGGGGGACAGCCTGTGTGTATGTATATTTTTCATTTTATCCCCACCCCCCTTCTTCTGTTCTCTTCTGTTATATTACTCGAACCCTTTAAATGCAGAAGAGTTTAACAGGCTGGTGGGAAATATTTGTTTAATATCTGGTCACGAAACCTGTATTTAATATTAGAATATTGTTACAAGCAGTAAATACTTTAACATAAAGATACAATCAATATATTAACCTGGAATTCAGGTGGTATGCTTATCAAAAATTTCTAATTGAAAAAGAATGGAAATTGACCCCAGCTTTTGTGTATGTTTCTTAAATTTAAGATTAGTTTAACAGATCAACAGTTAAACAAAATTATGCACCAACACTAAGTCGACTTTAAAGTGTCGCCCAATGCACCTTGCCAACCCACGCTCAGCATTTTTTGTAACCCTGGATAAGAATATTTTAAATCTGTTTCTAGATTAAGTTTAAGTATTATTCGGCAAAATCTTGAAGGATTTTCAAGTCAGAATGTGAATATTTTAGTTTACAGTGCCAGTGCTTACGAAAAATATATCAGAGAACAAAGAAAAATTGAATGCTAGAAATCTTATCCATTCTTTAGGAGATATTGCAGTAAAAAATTGCTTTAAAATGCCGAATTAGATTAGGGGTTCCATCCTAGGAATCTGTAAACATCATATGCTCCGTTCTCATGATAAACTAGGTTTGCGGAGGAAGGATGAGGAGCAAAAAGTTGTTTGCCTGCATAAACATTCATTTTAACCCCTCTCCCCTCTCCAGCTCTCCAGACCACTCTCATCAACACATTTTCTAGCTAAACTATCTTATCTACCAGATAGAAACTTGTGTCGGTATTCTCTACTTTAGTTCCTGAACAGATAAATAGTTAGATACAGATAGATATATAAACGTAAACAGATTTTTTTTTTTAATCTCGGTACACTGGTTATGTTGTTTCATATTGAATTTATTTCCTTCCAGTTTATTTCAATAGGAATGAATTGCTTAAAATTGTTTAGCTTATCCCATGTTCAATGTTATGTAATATATTTACTAGGACATCATCTTTATGTTAGATTTTTTCACTTGTTCATTGTTTTCTTGGTAAATTAGAGATAAGTTAGTTAAATTAGGGTTGCCCAAAACATCACTATATTCTATTATGTGGACTTATATGTCGGGTTCAAAAATAAAAATTTAAAATTTAAAAAGACATCACTAAGTCAAAGTGTCCCAAACTGAAAAATGTGAGGCACAGATCGCCCTGGATTAGCAGTATATAGACATATCCGTTTCTTGATATTTTGCAGGAATCCATTGAATTGATTGATATAGTTTTGATGTTCTATCCCTAGAGAATCAACCCTTCCATCTGCTCCTAACATAGATTGATAGAAAGATGGATGAATAGATTGATGGATGGAAGATTAGACAAAACTATGGAGAAAATTTCAGAAATTGAATAAATGAAGAACAAAAAATAAATGGCGTATGGTATGAAATGTGCAAGTAAATTCAGAACATTATTTTAAGGACAATAATTTTTGAAACCTGATAACAATGAATGATGCTATATTATAATAGAAATAATAATAGTAATTTAAGGTGGAGATAGATTTGAAATGAATGGTCTAAAGCGGAATTGTGAGAGAAGGAGTAGTGTTATGAATACAAGACGGGGATTTAAGAGATTGAGAGGCTATAGTGGGGAAAGGGAGGTAGCGTAATGGGAGGGGGGGGGGGTGAAATGGAAGGGGATGGGGTAACAAGAGAACTGCATCAAATATAAACATTACTCAGGGGAAAATACTAGATCCCTTAGTCCGGTTTCGAACCCCTGATTTACTGTACAGTCTGGTGTTACTTATAAACCTTTGTGTACTTCAGACACCTTCGTGTACTTCAGACACCTTCGTGTACTACAGGATTTCCATTGTACTACAGGATATCCATTGTACTACAGGATCCCTAGTGCACTACAAGCTCCCTAATATAATACAATATCCCTAGTTTACTACTGGATCCCTAGTGTACTACAGGATCCCTAGTGTACCACAACAATCCCAGTGTACTACAGGATTCCCAATGGTATATAGGATCCCTAGTGTAATACAAGAATCCTAAAGCACTACAGAATCCCTAATGTACTAAGTATCCCCAGTGAACTACAAGATCCCAAGTGAACTACAGGATCCCTGGTGTACTTCAGGATCTATAGTGTACTACATGATCCCTAGTCTAATACAGAATCTCTAGTCTAATACAGAATCTCTAGTCTAATACAGAATATCTAGTGTAGTAAAGGATCTCTAGAGTAATACAGGAAGGATCTCTAGTGTACTACAGGATCTCTTATTTAATACAAGATATCACAGGATCCCTATTGAACTACAGGATCCCTAGTGTACTACAGGATCTCTAGTGTAATACAGGATCCATAATGTACTACAGGATTCCCAGTGTACTACAGAATCTCTTATTTAATACAAGATATCACTGGATCCCTAGTGTATTACAGGATCCCTATTGAACTACAGGATCCCTAGTGTACTACAGGATCCCTAATGAAAATAAGATCCCTATTGTACAACAGGATCCCTTGTGTACTACAGGACTCCTAATATAATAAAAGATCCCAATCAAACCACAGGAGACATTCCTAGTATAAAACAGAATCCATAATGTACTACAGGATTCCCAGTGTACTACAGAATCCCTTATTTAATACAAGATATCACGGGATCCCTAGTGTATTACAGGATCCCTAGCCTATTACATCATCCCCATTGAACTACAGGATCCCTAGTGTACTACAGGATCCCTAATGAAAACAAGATCCCTTTTGTACTACAGGATCCCTTGTGTACTACAGGACTCCTAATGTAATAAAAGATCCCAATCAAACCACAGGAGACATTCCTAGTGTAAAACAGGATCCATAATGTACTACAGGATTCCCAGTGTACTACAGAATCTCTTATTTAATACAAGATATCACGGGATCCCTAGTGTACTACAGGATCCCTAGCGTATTACATTATCCCCATTGAACTACAGGATCCCTAGTGTACTACAGGATCCCTTTTGTACTACAGGATCCCTGGTGTACTACAGGATCTCTAGTGTACTACAGGACTCCTAATGTAATAAAAGATCCAAATTAAAGCACACAGGAGACATTCCTAATGTAAAACAGGATTCAAGTGTACTACAGAATCCCAAGTACAGTACAGGATAGTGTAATACAGGATCCCTAGTGAAATACAGGATCCCTAGTGTAATATATAATCTCTGGTTCAATACAGGATCCCTAGTGTAATACATAATCTCTGGTTTAATACAGGATCCCTAGTATTACACTAGGGATCTAAAAGATGGATTCTAAAGGAATTGTCAAGGTGTTTTTTTTGTAGACAACTTTACTTTGTTCTTATGTTTTATAATTTAATTTTAAAATGATGATATTAAGGGGCACCTCCTACCGGATTGTTTTGACACTATTGATAAGTTGAAGTGACTCTGTACAAAGATTAGATGAGATCAGGAGATCCAGGAGAGAGAAAAGAAAAGATAGAGATCAGACCATATGCCAACCCCTAGCACTCTTTAATTTACAAATGGATTTACTACTAAATAGTTCTGCATTAAAACTTAACAATATTTACACACTTCACACATACACACTTAACAGATACACACTTAACAGATACTCACTTAACAGATACTCACTTAACAGATACTCACTTAACAGATACTCACTTAACAGATACACACTTAACAGATACTCACTTCACCGAAAAACATCACACAAACGCACTTCACACAGATATCCTTCACACACACCTCACACCACACACTACACAAACACCCCTAACTCATGGTCTTTATACACAACTTAAAAACAGCTTGCAACAATTTTTTGATTTTGTCAACGTAAAAACGTGAAAACAACCTAAATTTTAGGACTTAGGTTCCAGGACCGTAGGAGTACGGTGGGGAATTAAAATAATATAAAATCACCTTTAATATATCCAAAAAATATTAGGTTTTTATTTTTTTTCTGACATTATGTATGCAACTTTTTAAAAAAATTTGATTGAGCATATCTTGACGGTTTTATAGACATAATCACTTGGGGATGCAATCCCCCTCCCAACCTATAGTAGACAAAAAGGTCATCCGATAGCAATAGAAATAATAATATTAAAAATTTGATCGATAGCGAGCAATTTTAGAAATAATATCGGAGCCTTACACTGTACAGTAAAGGTTTCGAATATTTAAAGATAGACGGATGATCTGATAAGTTTCCTTCTTATAAATCAGTATCATGGAAAACAACTAATTTCAATATATGAAAATACTGAGGCTTTTGCTAAAACTAAATGAAATTTGTCTTACCTTTTAAAAACATTTAAACAACACATGGGCGACCGTACTAAAAAGTACCTATTTTACGTCATATGTTGACGTAAAGCCTCTTGTGATGTAAAATGTAATGTGAAATATTAACAACACTCGTAATACTATTGTCATCACCTTAACTGGTGAATTTGATATCAGTTTCTATACTAATTATAAACCTTAAGAAATAAAAATATTTATCTAGAGCTTAAAAATCTCCCCGTCCGTACTTACGCCATCCCCAAAAGCCTTAATCCCCTCCCCCTCCCCCTCTCCCCTCCCTTCCACCGGGCACCCTGATATCGGTTTCATCTAATCTCGGTCTTTACGACAGGATTTTTTTTGACAAATTTCCTGAATCCAGGATACAAAGAGGGATACCAAAGATTATCCTACTAATTACATGGATACACACATCTGGAGTTGTTTCTAGCTAGCTTTTCTTAAGTCACTTTTATTTTCAATTCTCAGTTCATCCTTGCTCTAATTCAATTCTTAATCTATTAATACCTTAAAGCTGAAATACGATGTATTCAATTTATAGTGTATTAGCGTTGCCCGTGGAATTTTTTAAAAATCTAGTTTTGAAAAAAAATATTTCGATTTAAAAACTACATTTAGATTTTTTTAAGCCTATGTTAACCCCCAGGGTACTCAAGGGTTCTCTTTCGGTCATATATATATATATGAGCGAAGAGTTTTATTATATAGATACTATGGGGTTGCACGAGCAGAATGCCAGAAATAAATTTTGTAACATTTACATTTGTATATTTTAACCTGGTATACTTAAATATACATTATACATGCTTATAGACAAAGTATTTCATTATAATATTTTTGCTTTCTCATAAAAATTGATACTCTCTCATCTGATTTTCTACGCTTTTCAATCTAAAGTTTATTAAATAACCTTAAAGATAAAAAATAATTCCAACCTATCTAGTTTTTGTATTCCAACCTTGTGAAAATACCTCTTTCTAAGCTCAACTTCTTTTATTCTACTTCTCTTTATGATAAACCCCTTTTATTTGTTCCGCCTTTCTATATAATCTATGTTTTTTATCCGTTCATCTTTAGTTAATGATCGAAAAAACAGCGGATATCCCAATATCAGTTTTGTAATAATATATTTCTTTGGTATCTTAAGTAAATGTTTTTGTGGGATATGGAATAGAAAACTAATTATTGTTTCTTTTAAAAATACTTTTTAGGTTGAACAATAGATTAGTTTTCAACGGAGGTTTTCAGAAATATAAAATGTTAGAATCTTTTTATATATCTATACGAAACTTATAATGAAATAAACAAAACATACTTTTATCCCATGATGGTTATTCGAAAATTTAATCTACTAATGCATTCTGTTTTACCCCAACCTTCCTCCACCAACCGCTGTCCTTCAAATCCTCTTCTCCCTTTCCCCTGAACTAGTTCTCTTTCCAATCTCCGACCTCCCCCGTCCTCCATTTATACATATCATGTCTCGACAAATATCTACACTCACGTTCAATTAATTCCCGTATCATTATTCCGATATATTGGTTGCTATTAGAGTAAATGTAAACCCCTCCTGTACCAGTTTGACCAAACTAACACATTTAATGATAAAATAGATAAAAATAATTTCAAAAAACGAACATAACATTTGGATTTGTTGGACACTTAAATATTAAAAAAAAGAAGAAAACTACGCAAATTTTCAACGAGATCGTTTTTTTGGATATAACTTATTCGATATAAAGCATCTTTAATAGATTTTCTAAAAATACATGATACATTTTTTTGTTTGCTTTAATTTTGAAAAATTTGTTTAAAGTAAATAATAACTTTTTTGAATATACAAAGTTATAGTCAGAGATGATAATAAATTACAATATTAGCATACCATAACAAATTATTAGCGAATGAATATTTCTAAAGAATGTACGTAGAGCAGTAAAATTGCAGTACAATTGTTATGATTGTGACACGCGACTGACACGTGCCTATGCGGAAATGACGTGAACAAATACTCTTCGCCGCCATATTTGAAATGGTCGGGAATTGTGACCAAAGCTTTTAGAGTTAATGTATCCCATCTTGGTAAAGTACGATCAATTGGTGTCTAGAATATTTCAACTAGGAGTATAACATTTCTTGATTGTAATAATCTGAACCAATATCAGATAGAGTATATGTATATATATAACTTTTGTCTTTTTAGGACTTCTCTGAAAAATACCTTGTAATTTAACAATTAAAAAAAAAATATTATAAAAGCTAAAAACTGAAGTAAAGATTAAATTTCCCCGTTAAGTATATATTACTGTTGGTTCTGATGGAATGGTTGATATTGATACAATTTTGTTGTTTATCAAATTATATAGAGTGACAAGATCTAAATCATCTAAATTTGATTATCCATGGGCGTATCTTCTATATACAGATGTTTCCTAAGCTAAAATACGATATGAATGTTATAAACTTTTATATATAATTTAATATGTACATTCTTGTACGTACAGGGTGTTTCTTCAAAAATTATATTTTTTGATTTGCTCGAATTTCAGATATAGCGACAAAAGATGCGCATAAGCAAAATATTTTTAGTTTAGTTAGATTGGGTCATTTGCGTTTTAGGCACAATTATATTTAAAGCCTAAATAGGTTTTGTAACACTCCATCCTAATAAGACCAACTCAAAAAGGGTTCATTTTGAGAGATGTGTATGCTCTGGCGCGCTCTAAATGAGATTTACACCCTTTCTGATAGGAGATTGGAAATTGTGCATAAAACGTAAATGTCCCAATGTAATCTAACTAAAAATATATTGCAGACACGCATACATTGCATGTCGTTATCACTGAAATTCGGGCGTTAAAAAAATATCATTTGTAGAGAAACACCCTGTAGATATATTTAGTATTTTTTGTTCCTACGAAATATAAAAATATACGTTACGATTTTATCATTTTTTTACTAGGAATACGTCATTTTCATAAACCTAGTATTTTTTCTGGTCTGCATACTTCTTTTTTACATGGTATTCTTCTACATAACCTTTAATTGACCTGGAACTGAATTTAATGAATTTGAGCTACGTCGCTAAACTACCAACAGCCGGTTCAAATTTGAACCACCGATTTAAAGTTAATTTTAATATTTCTTCTCGAAAAATGAAACTTGTTGTTGAGTGTCATATTCTCGGTTTATATTTTCAATGATTTTGGAGAAAGGAAAATTTGGATTTTAGTTGAAAAATGGTGTATGGATGAATGAACGGAAATATCTGTACATGGATCACTGATTATTTTAAAAAGAATTTGAAAATAACTCAGTTATCTTCCATCCTTGGTTGTTGACCCGGTAAACCATTATGTGTATTTTTTTCCTTTAGACACGTGACAAGACTCGAACCACGAATGCTCCGGAAGTTTTGTTGTTTGCACGAACGTCTCTTCACCGAACTGAGAGAACCTCACTTCCGGTTTCTGGGGTAGAACAGAATAGCATTACAGATTATCCTCTGATTTTAAAGTTCTTTAATATGCACTGAATATTTGATTGAATTTTACTCACATTTGTTGAGGTTTAACAGATATCATGATCGGATATATGGATCTATGTACAGAGTATTGAATAGATAGATAAATGTATAACATCCTTATCTAGTTCAGCGCTGGACTGTTTAGAATTTGGTTTAGTGCGGGCACGTGCTGGTCAAACTTTGTTTTGACTCCGACCAGACGCTTCATCCGTTCTCATTCTGGACTTAACAGTATACATCCGTTCTATTGCACTGAAGTATTTACTGTTTTCCAGTATCTTAGTTCTGACTAAATATTTGATATACACATTTTCGCACTTGCAATTTTTCAAGGATTCTATACTCCAAAGAAACTGAGTTTTTGCCACAAACTAAGATTTTCTCATTCCTATATCTTTGTAACCAGATGTCGTAGACCCTTGCTAATTCAAACTATTAATTCTGTTAGATCATATACATAGTCTATAGTTTGAAATATCAAAGGTTTACGCCATCAGGTTGCAAAGATATAGGAATTAGAAAATTTGAGTTTATTGGAAAACTCAATTGCTCAGATCCAATATATGTACAGTTTTTCTATGTACATGGAACACGGAGATCCAATATATGTACAGTTTTTCTATGTACATGGAACACGCAATATATGTACAGTTTTTCTATGTACATGGAACACGCAAAATCGTTTTCTCGGCCTAGTTTTATTTCGGACATTCATTTTATTCGTAACTGATCATATTAGATTGTAAGACCAAATTTAGGACACTAGTGTAGTATCTGACTGAAAATTTATTATGTATGTTCCTTAAAAGCGTTAAAGCAAACATTTACAGAGTTCGGAAAAGTTTAAATCTGGGGATTAGAATTGCTGGGTTAGGTGCGGAGTAAAAATTTCAACTTTTCTCTCCGGGGATGAACTTGAGGAGATTTAACATCCCGTGGCTGACAAGAAAAACCTTTTTAGGTGGATGCATTATTCAAACCTTTTGGAATTTAAGATTTGAAATTTCTTTCAACAAATCTAAACTACAGGGAATATTGTAATCCACTCAGCTGAGCAAATATAAAATTATTTTAATCTTTATTAGCACAGATAATCTAAACAATCTTACTTTAAATATGATCTTTATATACATTATCTTCAAGCTAAATCTTGCCTAGGTCCGTCTAATCTTTTAAAAGTAAAGTTTGTGGAGACTAATATGAATTTAATGGTAAGTAAAGGGTCCGGGTGTTAATTGAAAAAAAGAGGGGAAGAGGAATGGCATGAATTGAAAAAGAACGAAGGGGAAGAGTAAATGTATGATTTGAAAAAGAAGGACAGGAAAGTGAAATAACATGAATTTAAAAGGAAGGAAGGAAGGGGAAGAATTGAAAAGGAAAGGAGGAGAAGAGGAATGGTAAAAATTTAAAAGGAAGGAAGGGAAAGAGAAATACTATTAATTGATAAGGACGGAAGGGGAAGTGGAATACTATAAACTTAAAAGGAAGGAAGGGGAAGAGGAATGGTATGAATTGAAAAGGAAGGAAGGGGAAGAGGAATGGTAGGAATTGAAAAGAAAGGAAGGGGAAGAGGAATGGTATGAATTGAAAAGGAAGGGAGGGGAAGAGAAATGGTATGAATTGGAAAGGAAGGAAGGGGAAGAGGAATGGTATGAATTGAAAAGGAAGGAAGGGGAAGAGGAATGGTATGAATTGAAAAGGAAGGAAGGGAAAGAGAAATGGTATTAATTGAAAAGGAAGGAAGGGGAAGAGAAATGGTATGAATTGAAAAGGAAGGAAGGGGAAGAGAAATGGTATGAATTGAAAAGGAAGGAAGGGGAAGAGAAATGGTATGAATTGAAAAGGAAGGGAGGGGAAGATAAATGGTATGAATTGAAAAGGAAGTAAGGGGAAGAGGAATGGTATGAAGAAGAAGGAAGGGGGAGGGGAGGAATATTGGAGAGTGAGGGTCCACCTTTATTCAATTAATAGAGTAGGATCCGCTACACATGACTGCCCGAATTATTTATTACATACTATCATCCCGGTTCATCTCCCTCCTCTTTCTCTCTTCCTTCCAAACTTCTCAAATTTGCGAGTAAACCTATCTACTTCTAACTTTCTCTATAATATCTTCAGTAAACAACCTTCTATATTTCTAAAATATCTTTAGTTCAAAACCTTCCATATTTCTAAAATATCTTCAATAAACAGCATTCCACATTTCTAACATATCTTCAGTACACAACCTTCCATATTTCTTAAACATGTTTGATAAACAATCTTTCATATTTCTAAAGTATCTGTAATAAACATATCATCATTGTAATATTTAAATATATAATATTATAATATATAAATTTAAAACCTTCCATTACTCTAAAATATTTTCAGTATACAACCTTCCATTTTTCTGAAATACTTTCAGTATACAATCTTCTATACTATAAATCTCAATATGCAAGCTCCCAAACATTCTAAATTCTCTTTAGTATGCAACCTTCCATATTTTCTTAAAAATCTTAAGTATTTTTATAATTTTTTAAACAACTTTTCAAACTCTTCCAAACTAAATCTTTCGTAGATTCAAAATCTCTTCAGATTTATTATTTTGATTAATTATCTGTATAGTACAGTCATAAGCAGAAAGACCCGGAATTAATTGACAGTTTATCAGGCGACTTTACGTATACATCTCTGTCAATTTTACATGCTCAAAAAAGGCAGACCACATTTTGGAAATGGCAAGACTAGAGCTATTTTGTGATTATCGTTTCATCAATCATATTTGTAAAATTAGAGTTTAAAGTCGTTCGATTAATTGTAAATTAATTCAGGGTCTTTCTGATTAGGACTATCTCTAACCTCTACTTCCACAGATTGTACATCACTCATAATTCTACAAAAAATTAAACACTTTAACTTTTATTTTGTATTTATATATCCTTTTTTCTTTATTACATCACACCAATAGTTATTTTCTTAGTTTATTCCAGACACACTATTTGTTCTTCTAGATCTTAAATATGTAATCCTTAAATCAAGAATTGTGGAATTAATAATGTTTGTTATCTAGAAATTTAAGATTCTAGATTTTTATAATTTTCAGGATTTATATTAATTCAAGACTACGTTTACAGCAGTACAATATCGATTCTAGAAAGCAGACTCGATGAAACAATTCCAGATAATTTAGAATTAGAAACATAAAACGTCCTTTAAAATACAGATACACAAACTACAAGATTCCAAGGATTGTTACTTGTTAGAAAAGATTGTTCATTACAGAAATTATCTACGTCCAAAGATACAGACAATTCATTATTTATTAGCTGGACTAGAGTTTTAAACCTGATGGAGTAAATGTAACCTACCATAGTAGATCAAATCAGCCACCGGTTCTTCTCATATTCTTTTTATGTAATAAGTTTGATGGTTTACTAAGTTACTATTTATAAATAATTACTTATATATAAATATGTAATTATGTATCTATATGCTTATTTTGGATTCCTTGAAGTTTGTCATTTAAATAATGAATATGTAAAGTTTATGTTTATAGACAACGACTCAGAAAGTTTTGAAGATACTCTGTGTGCGCATTTAGACTTTGGTGAAAAGAGAGATGAGATTCTTAGCTTGCTCCTGTTTATGTTTAGATGATAAATGGTACTTCCAATGTTATTTTTATAAATAGTGAACACCTCAGAACTTTAGGAGAAACCAACAATGCAAGTTTATCCCAGAGATAGTTAAATTAAATAGTAAAGCTTTCCATTTATAATCTAAGAATAAACTGAATTTGTTTTCCCTTCAATTACAATTTAAGGTTAACCTATTTATACCATACGAAGTTTTACTGAAGAAAGAAGGGTATTAAAGCCAATTTTCATCGCATCACTAAAATCACCGCAACAAAGTCCTTTAAATATATTTAGAACTAATTTATCACACATTTCTTATTCGATCTGAAACCCTAGGTTTTCTAATTAAGTCATACTACTAAGCCGGGCTCAATTTTGGGATTTCTTGCTTAAAGTATAAACTCTCAGCTTTACTTCAGCTGGAAGTCTTAACACCAGGCTCAAGGTAAGACTTGAAGCATAAGCTAGGGTAACAAGGAATAAGATTTCCATTGAAAACGAAAACATATATAAATATTTACGAACAGTACCCGGAGTCAGGTCCCGGGAGCATGATTAGGAAATCACTGGACGAGTATGGATGAACAAGTGGTTAGGATACCCAAGATATGATTAGGATATTCAATAAATTTTAGGAGAAACCGAACAAGATTAAAAAACCTGGATCAGTTTATGTATTGGTTGGATATCTGATTTAAATAAGATTATCCATGTTTATCTGAGACTATCCATAGTTTGTATAGGGTATCCAGGACGAGATTAGGACAGGACTGTATCACTGGTTTATGGCGAAGAAGGATCAGGTCCAGTATGTCTACCGCTATCATCACTGGTGTCTAGGTATCCGAACTCGGGTTCCGTATCGGGACGAGGATACAGATCCGTCCCAGGAGGAGGATCCTGGGACCAGTCATCAGGAGAACAGGACGGATCCATATCAGTAGGGGGATGCAGGACCATATCAGGAGGAGATCTGTACAATATTTCGTGTGGACCATGAAGAGGGCCAGGAGGAGGAGGAAGACGACACCCTGGTGGTAGAAGATCTCCAGGATATCCATGCATCTGCAATAAAACCGAATATATAATAAAATACAACAGTCTTGTTTTAGTTTGTAGACTAATAAAGTCTAGAGAGATGTAAGTTTGCACTTCAGACACACATACGGTGGCAGGCGATTTTATCAATATAATAAAGACGACTTTCGATTTTAATTTTGATTTATATAAAGCTTTTAAACAACATGGATGCAAAAAAAACTAGGAAACAAAGAAAAGCTGTCAGGTAAAAAAGCTTCTCTTTAATTGGTTGTAAACTTGTAATTCGAAAAAACTTGTTAACAGTTAAAACTTTTAAAACTAAAAAGTCGTCTTCATTATATTGCTTTAATCGCCTACCACTGCATTTGTTTGGGCTGATTTTTTTTTTGAAGTGATGAGAGCAGATAGTTTAATGTGTGGTTAAATATTCCTTGATTTTAAGAGAACCAGTTAAAAAATGTATACAACATTTTTACAAATAAAAAAGTGCTGAAAAAAACACAAGAAAAACAGATTATAAAAAAGAGACCTTATGTAATATATAAACAAACAAAAAAACTCTTTTATCAGGTCCTCTCGGGTTTTAATAAAAACTGTTGCGTGAAAAGCTAAGATAAGAAAAAGAAAGATCTGGAGATAAAATAAACCCACTCTGAGTATAGATAAAGAACCCTGCTGTATACCGATATAAGCATCATTAACTGGTTCCTTAAGAATTTATTTAACAAAAAGAATGAGTTAAACCCAACAAATAAGAAGAATCAAAAAAATTAACCAATTCTAGAACTCAAGCTTTATATTTCACATTATTATCATTTATGGGCCATGTTCTTACAGCGCCGTCACACTTTTAGACGGATCAATGTTTGTTTTTTCCGTTTTCTTTACTTTTCATATGTATGTAGCATGTACAATGTACATTGTTTATGCATCAAATCTATAAATGTATATTGTATATGTATTTAAGCGAAGACGCAAAATTCCATTGTCGAGACAGAGAAATCAAGACAGAGAGAGATAAGGAGAATTTGCCTGGTCAGGAGTGCGACATAGAGACATGCGGAGAGATGCAAGGATTTAGGCCTGGCGCCGACCAGAGATACCAACCTAACCTTTGCTTAATGACCTGGCGGAACCCTCTGATATTATTGAGATAGTATACTTCTCCCCCTCTACAATACTCACATACCCCCCCACTCCTCCCCTTCAGCCGCCCACCTTCACCCTCCCCATTTCTTCACACGTGTCTGTCCATTTTCATGCATGGTTTCTTAACTAAGAGATAAGACCTTGAAGATTATTTAGCGAAATCTGTATCTTTGGGAATATCTAACCTACTTAGAAACTAATCTTGCGGATGAAATGAAATTTTAGTCTGCATCTTCATCCTTCCCACTTCTCTAATTTATTTTCATAATTATGAAAGGTTCAAATAAAAAATAATTACCTGCTGCATGATGTGATGAAAGTTCGGATGTCCTGGATCCAACCGTTCTATGTCAGGTTGCATTGCGAACTCAGAGAGAGCTTTCCAAGGAGGTTGGTATCCATGAATATCCACAGGATTCATCAGAGGAGAACTTTCATGTCGCACTAAACATATAACATTTATGATTAAGAAAAAAAACCATTAAGTAATCCTTTCTGTTTATCTATTTTAGATTGAGCAGAAATCATCAATCTTCATTGTAAAGTTGTGTAAAGTTTAAGAACTCCTAAACTGCACTGTACCATTTCATCCTATCCATTTATTTTCCATCTAAACCATATCTTCACAGGTTTTGTAACACGTTTTTTTGCTCACCTGGAGAACTAGCAATCATAGGTATCCCCTGCATGTTTCCGTATCCGAGCTTGCGACCATCCTAAAATAAATATCTTAACTATGATAATATAAATTTGTAAGAGCATACAAAATCTAGAGGTTCTCGTGTTTTCGTGATTAATCTAGTTTCCAACAGGTTTGGTTGGTTTAATACTGATTAATTTCATTACTCTTTTTATGGATATAAGCCCTGCAGACAAACCTTTGAAGTGAAGACTAAAAAATATTGGAGACATTTTCTAAAATCAAGATGTGTTTTAAATGTATTTTTATGACCCCTTGTGACTAAATTCTTCTTGTTGATGTTAATTTCAGCAGATACATTTTTTATTTTGTTCAATTCGAACGTTTCTGTTTGCTTAATCTGAACAAACTACCCGCCCCCGTCCTTTTTACTCCCCTCTCCTTATATATCAATTTAGCCGCAGGCATAAAGATTTAAGTTTAAGCGGTTTAAATCCCAGCTTTCCGACCTTACCCAGAGAGGTTTAGTTCTTCAAACTGACAATTTCATCTCAGATAATTTGAGATTTTTCAGGGATTAAGTCATAAAATTAAATTCTCTGTGGTAAAAGCAATGTCAAATTACTTATTACGCTAATACTATGATTTTAAGTAAAATATAAATTTATGATTAGATTATCTTACTTCACTATAAAGGTGCTGAATGATTTTTAAAAAGGAGGACGGAGGAGAATGAGAGATAAGAGAGATAAAAGAAAGGTAAAGGAGAGATAAGCAAGATTAAGGAGAAAGAAACAAGGAGATGGAGAGAAATCAAGAAGATGAAGGAGAGAGAAGAGAAAGAGAAAGAAGAAAGGAGAAGAGAGAAGAAAGTTGAAGGAGAGAGAAGCAAGGTAAAGGAGATTGGATCGAGATTTAGGAGATAGAACAAAGATTTAGGAGACAGAATCAAGATTAAGAGAAGTACAGTAAATGGGAAAGAAGGAGGAGGCACGGTAAAGGATAGATAATCAAGAAGAAGAGAGAAGAAAGATAAGAAAGAGAAAAGCAAGGTAGAGGAGAGATTGCAGCAAGATAAAGGACGGAAAAGCATAAAAAGGAATATCAATAGAAGAAAAACTAAAATAATAAGAATTGGGTAAGAGTGATGGAATAAGGATAAGTAAGGACGGATAAAGATGAGAAAGGTTGAGTTTGTATATGTTTGAAACTTGATCCTTTGTTTACTGTTACACTTTACTCAACCAACAGAATACACAATGGTGCACAGACACCACCACCACATACACACACACACAGACACAATGTAAAAACTTCATAAAGGAGAGACTTTCCTCTTTTTTATATATATAAAAATTAGCTTAATTTACTTTTCTTCTACGTTTGTTTCGTAAATAGCTAATTTGGGTAAATTTAGCGCCCAGTAGTATCCATACTTAATTATTTTTAGCACTCATATCTCATCAGAACCTATATGTGCAATCCAAGAACTAATATCTTTCATTGAAACAGTTTTCTACTACCCATACATCCCATTCAAAAACTCATGTATCCCTACAGTACTAATATATTTTTAGAACTCATGTATCCCTACATTACTAATATATTTTTAAAACTCATGTATCCCTACAGTACTAATATATTTTTAAAACTCATGTATCCCTACAGTACTAATATATTTTTAGAACTCATGTATCCCTACAGTACTAATATAGTTTTAGAACTCATGTATCTCTATATAGATTTCATTATATACCTATAGAAATCATATATCTCTAGAACTCATGTATCCCTGGATCTCATATCTATATAATAAAACTAGACATTCGTATATATATATATGTTGTGTATAGCCGGCCAAACGGCTGGACCGATTGGGCTGAAATTTTTTGTGGACACTCAGGGGTGGCCGGGGGTGTTATAGGCTAAAAAAATGTTGAAAAAAATTCGTATTTTTTAAAAACATTTTTTTCAAAATTTGTTTTTTCAAATTTCTTTTATCCACGGGCAACGCCGGGCCCTTCAGCTAGTATTATATATAACTTATGATACTTCTCTAGAAGTCATAGATCGATAAAAGTACTCTCTAGCTAGAAACCATGTATTCCTCATATGTTCTTAGTACTCATATATTTCTAGAAGTCATAAATCCATGCAAGTACGCAATACTCATATATCTCAAGAACTCGTACATCTCTAGAGATCATATATATCTAGAGCTCATACATCTCTAATACTCATACATCTCTAGAACTCAAATATCTCTAGAACTGATATATCCATACATGTCATATATTCCAATAGCACATATTTATATGCCGAGCGCCCTAATTTTGAATTCTTCGAACCATTTAAAGCAATGTAAACTGGAGCACACACCTACTCTACAAACAAAACTCTGCATTGTATTGACTTATTGCTTTATTAATCCTACAGATGTTGCCTGAATAGAGTGTGTGTATATAAAGATAGTATTGGTTAGATAAGAGCAGGGGTGTATCAGACTTTTTTTTAAATATTTTAAACTGGACCAGCGTAAAGCCCCAATAATTCTAAAACAAATTTTTTTCTCTTGAACATGTTTTTTTTTATAAATTTAACCAGGATGTAGAGAGGTTGTACGGTATGTAAATGAATAAATAATAAAGATAAAATCTTATCTTAAGCAAACACACCGAAGGAAATGAAGGGAAAAAACTAAGGATTTAATACATTTCCCTTTCCAGTTCTCCTTACTTTCCCTGTACATTAATCTTAACCTTACAGTTTCTTCACTGTTTTCCAAAAAAGTCGTATGTTACTTTCATTAATGCAAACATTTCTGAAGGTAAAGTTATAACTCAATTTCTTTTAGATTTTGTGTGGATGTTTCCTTGTCTGAATATTAGGAGGTATACATAGAGGGATCCTCCTTAGGTAAACATGATAGGGGAGTCCCCTCTATTAATAGAAGTTGTAGTAGTTTATAGATAATGTTTGTTTCTGAGGTTTATACAACATTATCATGCATTAGCTGATTAGATAATAATATTTTTATTAAAAAACACAAGTTAGTTAACTAGGTGACAAGAGCATACATGCACTAGACCTAGTAAATCTTATTTAATTATGGTTTAATTTTTTAATCTCTCTAACCCTGAACCTTTTTATGTATTCTTGCGTTTCATCCTAAATTATCATCATTCGTTATTATTTTCTTCTGACTCAAAAACTTTTAAATACAAATTTCCCCACTACCTTCCGCCCCTCCTACATACCTCCCCACTTTCGTCTTGTTCCCTCGAGAATTTCTCTTTAAGTGTATATAAGGGCAATGAATTAGTAATGAATGTATACTATACTCATATAAATAGTTTTATTTATTGATTATTATTATTTATGTGTTTTATGTGTTTATTTAGTTTTATTTACTTGCAACTAAGAAATTGGTTGCAAGCTTATGAAGTTTTACACATTGAATAAAGACCAAAAAATATACCTTCTGGAGAAATTCGAACAATACTCATTCTGAGCATACATTTTATTATTCAGAAAAACTACGGTATACCGTTGTTATATTTTGCCACAAAAAAACTGGTTAGAATTTATTGATTGAATAATCACGGACTGTCCCTGTTTTTGTATTTGTAAAGAATTGTGCATTTGCCCGAATATAATGATATGATCCAGTGAATCCCTTGAAACAAAACAGAATATGTAGATTGAATAAAAGCATGAAAATACAGGGATCATTTCTCATATAGATATTCACGCTCACGTGAATATATAGATTTTATCAAAACTTGTAAAATAAACATATTAGGTTATAATGTCCGTTCCATTATACTAAAATACATCCCCCTGTCCCTTCCTCTCTCTCAAGCTCCCCCTACACTCCCCTGTCCAATTTTCAATGCTTAAATAAATCTCTAAAGTGTGGCTGAAACGATGGCGGGGGTGGGGGGTGGGTGGGTGTTATAGAATAGATGAATTAACTAATAACAAAATATATATTATGTATTTTAAGATGTATGAAATGCACATTGGATGACCAAACTTTTTATTTTATGACTCCACATAAACACAAATATTTTATTCTCAACGCAGTTTTATATTTGGAAGAAAAATATTAATCAGACATAGGTTTACAGGTTAACGTTGTGAATCGGATATGACATGGACATGTCATGGACATGCCATGGACATGTCACGAAAGGCCACTTGAAATTACGTCTACAATCCTTTTAAAGTATATTTGTATATTGAATTGAAAGATTTGCTTTAATTTTCGCACCGTCTTATTCTTACCTTTTCCCCCTGTAGTTGCTTCTCTATTAGTCGGTTTTGAATCTTCTTATCCTAAAAACATTTCTGATTTAAGAACTGGTTTAGAGTTATTCTTTGATATGGAATGGTTAGTACACTGAGCGAGTCTTGGCAAATTGCATGTGATCATTAAAATCCAAAACTGTACAAACTAATGTTGGGTTAATTAAAGCTCACCTTACAGCGCTTGTTTTGGAACCAGACTCTGATAACCCTAGGACTGAGTCCGGTCATCTCAACCAGCTGTTCCTTCATGAGAGCGTCAGGGCGAGGATTTGCTGAGTAGCACGTTTTTAAAATGTTTAGCTGTTTCTCACTTAGCACAGTACGGGCCCGAGCAGTTTTACGCAGGTTTCTTTTATGCTTCTTGGAGTCGTGTAGCCCTTCGGTATCCAGACCAGACAAAGACTCACCGTCGGATAGATCGCCAATAGTTCCTAGAAATATTCATTTTATTCTTTTCAATCCGATATATCTTTGTTAAATAGAAATAATCTGTCAACTGTTTACGTAGCTCTGAACCTGTGCTTTATCTGCGGTAGAATTATTGAGCAAACTAGATAAATAAACATTGAAGTAGATTCTTAGCATAATATACAAACTAAAATCTCTCTCTCTCTCTCTCTCTCTCTCTCTCTCTCTCTCTCTCTCTCTATATATATATATATATATATATATATAGCTTGTGTGTTTGTCTGTCTTTTTCCAATAAACGTCAAAACGGCTGAACCGATCGGGTACAAATTTGTATTTAATTGACTGGAGCGTCATCAAAATATATTATTTAAAAAGAATAATTCCTCTTTAGCTGAAGATAAAAAAATTCATACAAAAGCAGCAAAAATATAAGTAGCTTTCTTTCTTCTTTCTTACTTTAGAAAGGAGGGTATTGGTAGCAAAATTTGGTTTGGTGCCGCCGCCGGGAGTTGAAGTTGGCGGCAACTAAATCGGAATACGTACCAACAACACAAGGTTGTAAATACCCAACCAGGATTTAAATAAAGAAATGTGTGCAACAGTTGAAAAATTAAACATAGATTTAAGGTTTATTTTTCTCTTGAAAGTTCTCTATTTAGGATAGAGTTTAAATAAAGATGTCTTCAACCTGACACATTTTCTTTCAGTCATATTTGCCAATATTGACATATTTTCTTTTACAAGAAGTATTAATGAAGTTCTATTCCTTAAACTTAAATTGATTATATGCATAGCGGTAATCTTAATATGTATAAAGTACGTATTGGTTATCGATCCGGAAACACGAAGCTGAAATCTGATTGGACGGATAGTTGAAATTTGGGTGCAAAGGAAATGGGTATATTTGTTACAAACTCTACTTTTCTAATCCCTATATCTTTCCAACCTGATGGGTGTAATTTTTTTCTATTTCATAATTAGATAATTTGATCTAACAGCCTTCTTAGTTTGATATACCAAGGTCTACGACTCTTATAGATAGGGATTAGGAAAATTATAGTTTGTGGCAAAACTCGATTCCTTTAATTATTTATTTATTCACAGAATTCGAAATTAAATGCTTGCAAACTTGTGCTAGTATCACACTTCATCTTCAAATTGATTTCTTAAAAGAAAAATTGAATAAAATAATAATAAATAATTATTATAAATTAATTCTTTCTCGTTAATTTTATTAGTTTAATTTTGAACACCAAAAAACACGGCGATACAGATGTCCTGACATATTTTAAATTTCAGATAGGCTAAATATTTAAAAAATAATAAGAATACAAAATTAATATTTATTTTAATTATTTTCAATAACAGATCAAAACGAGGCTGAGTTTATTCCAATCGGTGCCTGTTACCTCAGACGTTAAATGTCACTTTCTCCGAAAACCAAAATTAGATGATTAAGCAATTCTACAATTTTACAAATTGTCATAAAAGTGTATAATTATCCTGTACAGTGTACAACAGTAGCAGACGTAAAAGTGCTAAAAGGATGTTATTTTTCACAAACTAAAATATTTTATTAGTCAAAAAAAGCTGAATTATTTCACATTTGAAAGATAAACTCTGTTTTGGTTCTAAAAAGTTAGTGATGGTTGAGGTACCCCCCTTTCAGAAGAATTGAGGGCTGAGGAAACATGATTCACATAATCTCCAGCTTCTAATTTACGTCGGACTTGGAGCTAATTTTCTTCGCTTTTAAGTAAACCAAGGATTTAGCTGAGATTCTGCAAATCATTTATCATTTACTATCTATCTATCTATCTATCTATCTATCTATCTATCTATCTATCCATCTATCTATCTATCTATATATCTATCTATCTATCTATCTATTGTATAATGTTTTTAACGCAGGAGCCCAGGTTTGCCTGGAAACTAAGATTACTACTTTATATATGTATATATCTATACATGATTATATATCTTAGCATGAGAACCCAGCGTTGCCCAGGGTAATCATAGTTACTCCCGCCGTTTATCCGCGCTTGGTCGTAAATTACGATTTTAGCTATTTTTCCCCATAAAAGTGGAGCCGCTCAACTTAGAAACCAAACTAAGAACATTTCCGTGGTTCTTCCGAGTTCCCCAATCAAAATTTGAAGCAAATCGGTCAAGGAGTTCATGAGTTATGCACAGACACACAAACAAGCAAACAGACAAACAGAGATTACAACTTTATATATATATAGAAGATGTGATTCTCTTTCTGACGAAGAAATTGGAAAAGGCTCAGTATAAATTAAGCCGAAATTATGACAAAGTTATGTATTTTTTTTTACATTGAGATAAGTTAGAGTCAAGCTTCAAATCATATGTGTAAGAACATAGAATCATTGAAAATGCCGCTCTCCATATTTAATAATATTTTGAAAGATGATTTCTCATTTTCTAGATGTTCGTTTTCATCCGTTTTCAATCCTTTGGTTATTTAACACATTCCAGGGATGATATTAATGTAAATATCGGGGCGGGATGGATTGATGACCAAACATTTTTTAATCCTTTTGAATGAAATGATAAAAATTAAAAGAGCAGAGAATTGTAGAATGACAAGGCTTGAATTCCAAGAAACTAGAATCAATATTCAATATTGTCAAGTACATATCATTACCAACACTCAACAGGGTAGGAATTCAACTTGAATTCTTCACTTGAAAATGGTGAACATAATGAAAGCAAATAATGCAATAACAGAAATTAGTCGTTTATGACAATTAGCGCCCCTTTTTTAGTAACAAAGGAATTGAGTCTTTGCCACAAACTCAAATTTTCCTATCACTCTATAATCTTTGCCACCTGATGCTATAAACCAATGATATTTCCAACTTAGATTTTTTCATCCAACCAGAATTTACAGTTCGAAATAATTAAGGTGTACGACATTGGGGTGCAAAAAAATAGGGATTATAAGATCATAGTGGATGAAAAGAACTTAATTACTTTAACTGGTTAACTGTTGCCTTTAAATTTTCAATTTTTCATGGTTCTCCAATGAAAACAAATGTTGGCGGATTTTTCTGGTTAGACTGGTAGATTTTAAGAAATAATAAATGTCGGCATTTTTTCAAGCCAAAGATTTTAAGTGCAAATTAGTGAAAGTGTGAGATTATTCTTTTTGTTTTCAGCCTTTTTGGGAAAATTGAGTTTTAATAAAATAAAAGGAGTTGAAGTTTCAAGTTTAAGTTTGTTTGTTTTAGTACTCCTTCAAGTACAGAGGTTAGAGAGATTAAATATTGGAGATATTTGTTTTAACCCTTAACCGTAGAAGGGAAAGGGAAAAAATAAGTAAAAGCTAATGTCTTGTTTTCATAGATAAAAAATATTCAAATGTACTAGGTTCTGATTATTCTTAGAACTACATCTTAAACCAGTTAACAGTTAGAAGAGTACATTTTTTCCAGGCGCGTGGTTTTGGATAGATGATGTTGCAAGCTCACTAGCTTAATGGATAATGACAAATATAGTTTAATACGTGTAAGAATAGTTAAAAGTAAGTGGGTTGAGTAAGGTTTATACCGGAGGGTTTATTACACTAACACTCTGGCTCGTGTGAAAACAAACACAGGGTCTAAATATCGGAGCAGAGAGTGCACTCAGAGCCCTTGGAGCTGAGAACAGACACGCTCTCAAAACATGAACAATCCACCCTTCACAACCTACCCTATCCCTACCCCTCTATTGCACACACAATCTAAAGTAAATAGAGTTGAATCATGGAAGAATCGATGTAAAGTGGCTGAACTCCATCAAAACCCACCAATAGCCTATAAAATACTCTTTAAAAATAATGTCACCTATACTCGTCAACGCATGCTTGAATACAAGACTATATAGATAATAATTGTTTATATATAGTTGTATACGAGTTGCATGAACCGTTTTTGATATTCTTATCATGCTTAAAATTTTCAGAAATTCACCCAATACTGCCCCTAGAAATAACCACCCCTTCCCATCATTCTTCTTTTATAAATGGCTAAAAACACAATTGATTTTAATTCAATTGACAGGATTTATTCCAGTTTCTAAAAAAACATGGAAGCCTTGTACTTGTCTTACACAAATATTTAAAAACAACGAGTGACAGATGTCATCGATGTCACACGTTGCCGGTCCGAAGAAATCGAAACAAAAAGCGAGGCAACTCCGCGGCAAATTCCTTTCTTTATGTGCATTTGCCGCGGAGAATTGTTGACATAACATAAAATGTCCATTAGTGGCTCCAGCAAGGAATCTTACAGAAATATCGCCTAGAATTTTAATATTTTAAACTTTAGTTGAGCAGAACCAAATAAAAAAATCTACAGTATTTAAAATTGGACGAGAAAAATAGAGAAAAATAAAAAGGACATTTTCTATAAAACATTAAAAAAATTTAGCACTTTCTTTTTCTTATTATTAAAATTGCAAAAAATTGTTAAGAATCAACATTGACATGAGGGAGAGAGGAAATGTATTTGTATATGTTTGTGGGGATCAACTATTTTATCCTGATCCATTAAGAAGTGAAGCAGGATTGCAAAAACTTGTTTATTTAAATAGTTACATTGATAAATTACTCAATTAAATTTATGAAAAAGCGGCTCTATAGCTTCAGACAAAAAAATCTGAGCGCAGAGGAATTGATCCCAGCCAACTTCAATATTGATTTATGATCAAAAACAAACATTTAAAGTAATGTTAGGTCATGAAGTCTGTTCACTATCACGAAAACAACATTTATGACAGCTTCAAGTGGTTTAAAACAGAAAAAAGGTGTCTGTTGCATGTCATGCAAATTTATATAAATTTAGAGCCTGGGAACTGATTTTATTCAATATTTAAAAACAATATAGAAATATTTATTCAAGTAATCCTTCATTTAAAGAGTTACATGTCCGATTTACAAAAATAAATATTTTTTTTTATTATTTTCTCTATTTTCTATATTTCCTCTGTATACTTGTGGTTTTATGCAGCAGTTACAAGGAAGGAATTATACTGTTTTTCAAGTTAGAAAAACTTATTTATCGTCCTGTTTTTTACTCAGATAAAGGTTTAAACTCTTTAAATGGAGTCTCACTTAAAATTACGTCGACAGCCCCTTTAAGTTTTAGTTTTAAAAGATCCTACCTTCTTCAGACTTATCATCTCCATCTTCGCTGTTGTTACTATTGTTGTTAAGAATAGTTTTGTTGTTGTTTGTCTCTGACCCGTCTTCTTTATCTACTCTATGATGTTGATTACAGAATAGTCCATCTTCTCGCAGGGCAAAGGAGTCTCCAGGAATAAGTTGACGTTCACACGCAACACACCGGAAACATTCCAAGTGGAAAATTCTATTCTTTGCGCGCATCACATAATCATTCTTTCCGAAGGCACAGCCACATTTGTCACATTTGGCACCAAACAGTCTCACATAGTCCTTTTTACAGTAGGTTTTCCCATCTCTGACGAAACAAGTGCAAGTTTCATCCAGGAACATTTGGCATTCGTTGCACTAAAATAAATAAATGTTCAGTAAGATTAATCAACATTAAGGTGGAAAAGAACTGATTTCTTGCAACAAAATAAAGTTTCTAATCCCTGTTTTTTGCAATCAATAGTGTAAACCTTTGATATTTCCAAATATTTGAATCTTAAACTATTTGATCTAACAGAATTCATGGCCGGTTTCAAATATCAAAGGTCTGCAACATCTTGTTGCAAAAATGAAGGGATAAAAAATCACAGTTTTTGGAAAAATCTATTTTCTTTCTTCATTTTTAAAAAATTAAATACCTTGAGACAAGCAGCATGCCAGGATAGATCTGGAGACACCCTTAGAATAAACTGATCATGAATCGGAGAATGGCATCCTACGCAGAGAGGAGGGAGTGCATCTAAACCTAAAATCATGAGCAATGATACAAAGATTCAGACAGCTATATAAACTATGCAGAATATTTCTTAGACCAAGTCGACATTGAAGTGTCGCTGTTAACCTAGTCAGTTATACTTTTGTGTAGCACAGCCCCAGACATTTTCAAATTTTAAGGGCTTTTTCTAAATTCATTTTGAAAAATGTAAAATCCTGATCGATTTTGTCGTGAGTGCACGTACAAGTTTGTTCATTGCAATAAGGAGATACTTTAATACAGAGCTTTTAATAAAACTTGATTGAAAACATTCAATCTGGTAAGTTAGAATATACTTGTTAAACATTCAATCTTGTAAGTTAGAATATACTTGTTAAAAATCTGGTAAGTTAGAATATACTTGTTAAAAATCTCTAATTCGAGCTTGACTCACTATGAAACCTAAAACCTTAAGATATTCGGAGAAACAAAAGATATGCATATTGCATATATGGAATCTGTAAATATATTTGGCTTGTCTGGGTGTTTGTTGGTTTGTGTTTGTTCGTTTCTATTCAATAAACGTCAAAAGGGCTGAACCGATCGGGTCCAAATTGTTTGTGGCAACTAACATAAAAAAATGTCGACATTTATTATTTTTGAAAATGCCCCAATTTAAACAAGCATTATTACGAGTAAAAAAATGTCCACTTGAAAACTGTTAAAGATAACAGTGGGCGCTAATGATAAAGGTGAATACTCCTTACAAACCATAAGCCATCAATATATTTTGATTATTGATAATTCCTAAATTTTAAAATTCTAATATTTGTAGAGAAAATTTTTGTTGACGCTAGCGTTCTCTGACATTTACCTCAAACTTAAATTTTTTAATATTTATGGACCTTCGATATTCCAAATCTATGAATTCTGCCATGATTTGATAGTCAAAATTCAATAATCAAAGGTTTACACCAACAGGTTGCAAAGAAATAGAGATTAGAAAATTATAGTTTGTGACATGTGTTCTGTTCCTTTATTCTGTACAAATGGTTATAATTCTAAATGTTAAATAAGCGATTAGCTGAAGTTCCCGGCGTTGCCTGTGGAATTTAAGAATAAAAATTAGAATTTTGAAGAAATTACATAATTATCCTATGTTACCCCTGGGTTACTCAGGGGTTACTTCACAAAAAATCAGCCAATTTGATTAAGCAGTACAGGGAAACCAAGGAACAGTATAGTATGAACATTAATTGAACAGTACAGAAAATAAATAATTCAAATTGTAAACAATTTAGATCTTTTTATGACATTTAAATACATGATTAAATAATTTCTTCGATCTCAGATAAAATAGCAAGAGATTAAGGCTTTGGAACATATTAAGGTAAATGCACATTGGATTATATTGTATTTAAGTTTGTCTATTTTTTCTTTTCGTATGCCGAAACAGCAGACCTATAGGAAAAAGGGTTGATTAAGCTTTATTTTTTGATTTTGCGCAAATTAAATAAAATTCTCAAACTGAATGAAAAGAATAATAGTATTAATATAAAAAATAAAATATATCAAGATACATTGAAAAAAAATATAATGTATCCGCGGAAAAACAATGTAATAATTAAACACTAAAATTGACTTAATCACGAAACTTAAAAAAATAAAGCATTTTGGGGCTTATAGGCTCTTTTTTCGTTTCTGCATCTCAAATTACAAACACAACAGCATTGTCAATTTCTGTAAAAACAAAAAAGTTTCAATACGCCAGGAAGCTGGATTACAATATAAATCATTTTACTCTGCATTGTACAACGTGAAATCATTTCAAAGAAATTGAATCATTGCCACATAACTCTGATTTTCTAATATTAGATATTTAAAACTATCAATTCTGTAAGATAAATAATCTATGTATAAAATATCAAATGTCGGGTTGCAAGGATATAGGGATTAGAAAATTTAAGTTTCTGGCAAAGACTCAATTTCTTTACCAAGATCAAATAATTAAAAAAAATTAGAATTATTATGGTTAAATAAAAGAAGCCTAAAAATGTTAGTGGTAACATCAATATCTGATATAATTTTTTTCTTCATCTTTATACCGAGTATCAGCGGCCAATACAAAAACAAGCAAAAATTGCCTTTATTTTCTTATTATAATAAACACCATTTTTCGGATCTCAATTGAATTCAATATATTAAATATTTAAAAATTAGAACTAACCGGACAAAAAATGTTTGCAATTTTGTGGTTTTGTCAAAAATAAACGAAAAAAAGTAAAATTAAATAAAAATATGAAGTAAATCAATCTGAGTACTACTTGATAGAAATTAAATTAAAACAAAAACGAAGAAAAATATTTTGTTGATACAGTGGAAATGAATTATTTAATTTTTTAAAAATTCAAATGGACATGGAAAAATATGTATAGACAGAACTTACTCTCACCTCTTTTTAAAGATTCTGGAATCCCGGACATCCTGAGATTGTCCGGAAGACTTTCTATTGGATTCCGTTTCATCTTCATAATCACACAATCAATCTATCACAATATTTTAACCACTGAGACCAGGTCGTGTTGACCTTCCCTCTGTATGTTGAAGGGAAGGTCAGCTGTGAGGATGGAAAAGTAACTATACTCCGGGCACCCCTGATTCTCCCTGTATTTCAATCCTTAGACTCATACTACAAATCACCCAGAAGAAGCGGGATGGCGGCGAGAGACGAAGAGCGCGGCATAAGCCGGGAGCGCGGCTTCAGAAACCGCGCTTCCGCCACGGAACAGTTTTCTGGACCAATCAAGGTTCGGTGTTTGGTATGCAGGGCGGAGCTAGAAAACCTTATGGATTGCTGACAGGAATTTTAAAATGTTTGAATTGTAAGATGTGAAAAATGTGGAGAATGTTTTGAAAGAAAGCTGTGATGTTTAAGAGAAGATATTACTCTTGAAGTTTCCAATTTTAAGAATTATTTTAAATTTTTTTTCGGAGCAAGAGTTGCCAATTTTTCTCCGACTCGATACTCCGAACTTTTTTTTTAACTTCTCGGTTTAATACCCAAGACTGGAGGCTTGTAAAACCGCTCAAAACCTTTTAAGAAATATTAAAATGTTCTTTAATATTCTCTTTCATCCCGTCCAGAGTTGATAAGAATCTGTGTGTAATGAACCATTATAATCATCCCAGAATCCGTTGCTGGGGCCCCGTCTCTTCTCCTTGTTCAGTCAGGACGGAGATAAAAACTATCCAATTATAGACTTTAAATTTGAGGGTTTTAGGAAGCTCAATTTAAGAACCCCTTAAATATTTCGTTTGCCCTCCGATCTCCTCTCATTTGATAACGTCAGATACTTTAATTAATAAAATCGCAATGTCAATTAGTACATACACCAGAACCAGTTAAATTATAATTTAAATCAGTTAACTATCAGCACGGTATATTTCGAACGTTCGGTTTTGGTATGCCCCAAAAGTTTTGATACTTTTCTTACTGGAAACATTTCTGATAAATTATTTGAAGAGATTTGGGGTAATTATGCTTTTAAAGAAGTAAGATGCATTAAACTATAGTCTAACTCTTAGAACAATATATTGTACAAATACACATTAATTTATTAGGACACAAGAATAGAAGGAATAGATAAAAATGAAAATATTAGAACTCTAAAAGAACCAAGACAACCTTCGGAGTGACAAACTCCGGAAAAGACAAATTGCTGTGGACAAATTCAGAAAAATGTTTTACAGGACTGTTTTACATTAATTAAGATAAATCTTGATCTTACTGCGAATTTATAAAGATCAGTAAATTTTATTCGAAAAGTTTAGATAATTCCGGAAATTACCTATTCCAGAAACTGTCTGTTCGGACCCTCCCCCCCCCCACCCCCAAGTTTGTCTCTCAGGAGTTCTTCCTCTCGTCATCTAGAAGGAAAATTAACTTATAAATCTGATCGTAGTAGTAAATCTAGGTACATTCGAGATGATGTTTTAAGGAGAAAGAAATTATAATTTTATAATCGTATATCTTTGCAACCTTATGTCGTAAACCTTAGATATTTCAAACCATGATTTCTGATAGATAAAGTAATCTAAGTTTGAAATATCAGAGGTTTACAACACCAGGTTGCAAAAATATAGGGATAAGAAAATTTGAGTTTGTGACAAAAACTCATTTCCTTTGGGGTTGTGTGTGGGGGGGGGGGTGGAGTGGTGTGACTAAATAAAATGCTCCAGTATGCTCCCGAAATACTAGAGAGTACAGTGGGAAACTTGGGAATTATTATAAAGTGGCCATATGGCCGTATCAAAATATTAGCTGGACACTCTCAGCGTTTGGGTTGGGGAGAGGGAGGGGGAGGGTCTGGCCTGTAATTAGGGGATCTAGACATATGGACTAGGCAGTCCCATCTGCTAACATCCCAATCACATCATCAGATATGATCTTATCAATCAAACCATCTTAACCTTAAGCAACCCGTTCATAGCTTAACCAGTTTCCATATAAGCTGAGATTAAATGATTTTTAATCCGAACTTAAACTTTTTCAATATACCTTCCGAGTTAACCTTTCCTCCCTAACTTGAAGCAAATAATAATAATTCCCCTCCTATCCTCTAACAATCCACCCCACCCTAAAATAATGTAAACATTTTATTGATCAATTAATAGTGATATATCAAACTATAGAATGGTTTATATTTTAATCCTCTGGGAGGAAACCAAACCTTGTTTTATACATTCAAAACATTTCTCTGCCCTTAACTAACAGATGGACAGCATTTTAGATTATTTAGGAACCATGATTCCACCGCCATTCTTCATTCAGAGAATAATAATTCTTTTAGATGAAAATATTTTGGCACCTCGAGATGAAATCATCCACACAATTAGACAGAGGAGCAGATGCGCTCGACTCAATATTTATCTCCATCTGAGTGGACGTAAGGTTGGATTTGTACAAATTATCAACAGTTATTGTCCAACATATGACAAACTGACATAACTCATCTTTAGATCTGGACATCTGGGGTCTAATAACATTTCCACAAATCCTGAGATTCATGGAGTAGTTACACAGTGTTATGCTAATACTGCAAATATTCATTGATTAAATCAATCTGATCTAATCTATTAATATTTCAGGACAAAGTCAGATTTGTAGGATAAGAGGCGAAGGTTTGGAACATTACAGGGGAAAGATTTGGGATGGAATACAGGGGAGAAGGTTGGGAGGATTTCCTGAGAGAAGCAGGGGAGGAATTCCTAAGATATGGTTGGTTAGGTGGAATAAAAAAGGAAATAATATTATAGATGGAACTTTTTGAAGGTTAGATTAGGTTGGATGAATTCTAATGAAATATTTGTTAATGAAATTTAGTTGAGAAAAGTAGATTAAATAAATCGGAAAAGGTAAGGTGGAATACAAGGGAGAAGGTTATGTTATATAAAATGGAAAAGGTAAGGTGGAATACAAGGGTGAAGGCTAGGTGATATAAAATGGAAAAGATAAAGTGGATTTCGAGGAAGAAGGTTGGGTGATATAAAATGGAAAAGATAAAGTGGAATTCGAGGAAGAAGGTTATGTCATATAAAATGGAAAAGGTAAGGTGGAATACAAGGGAGAAGGTTATGTTATATAAAATGGAAAAGGTAAGGTGGAATACAAGTCTGAAGGTTGGGTGATATAAAACGGAAAAGGTAAACTGGAATTCAAGGGAGAAGGTTAGGAAAAGGAAAAGGTTAAGTGGAATACAAGAGGGAAGATTAGGTGAAATACAAGGTAGAATACAAGGTAGAATACAAGGTAGAATACAAGGAAAAATTAAGATGAAACTCTGAGGAGAAGGTTAGGTAGAATACATGGAAGAATGTTATGTGAAATGAATGGGAGACGGAAAGGCGAAATACAAAAATAATGTAAGTCAGTAAAGGATACATCCTTCAAAATAGAAAAGAAGTTTAGATTATATTTTTTGAAATAATCTCGATGAAGTAAAACGGTTAAGATAAATTAAGAATGTTAACCGGCATGATTTTGTGACATAAATTACAGGTTACTCCTTATCATATAATGGAGTCAGGTTCATTGTATAGTTTTTGTCTAGTTTACTTTGAGGAGTGGCAAGTAGAGCATTCTATCCATATCCTACCAACAATAAACGGAATTTAAGCAAAAAACGTAGATTTTTCTTGGTTCAACTCTGCATTATCATGAACAATTAGCGGGAATTTATAAAGACTCCTAGAAGATCTTCAAGAGAAAAATTTGGCAGATTCTTAGGTTTTAAAAAATTTATAAAAATAATTGCATAAATCCGGGGTAGAATTTATTTTTCAAGTATGACGAGTTCCTTGATAGAACTGTAGTTAAGGTTGGAGAATAGGGTTTGTTGCAGGTGGAAAGGATTAGCAGCAGAGTATTCTTGATTCAAAGATACCAGTTTATTATGAATGGAAGTCCAGGGTTTCATTTTAAGGGGGGTTTTAATCAAAACAATGTATAGGATCTTTTTAAAAGATAGTCAGAATAAAAGGTTAGAAAAATTTCTCACTGAAAGTATAATTCGTTTTTTTTCAAAAATTGCTTACTCGAATGAAACTCTGGAAAGTCGAGTAGAATCTGATTTGATAATGATAGTGTCATAATCCACTTTAATCCCAGATATCCGTCACTCATTCGCACCTGTAGAATTCACTCCCACACTTCTTGCTTTCACTCATCGATCTAAAACTACGTAAGTTCTTCATTTATCCCTAAAAAGATGACAACGAAAACCCAAAAAGTCGTATTTCCATATACTCCCAGCCCTCAGAGAGGGGAAAAACTATCTTTTAATGTTGACATTGCTAATATATATTGATAAAGCATTTGTTCTTAACGTTACTTACTAATTTGAGCATGTTTTGCAGATTGAATTACTTTTTGCTATAGAATCTATTCTTTGTATAAATTTTGGACCTCTATATTAGTTCCGATCCGTTTTAGTGTTCAAATCTTAATTCGTTCTTTTGAATAGACCAAATGGATGGATGATTTACTTAGTTTTTCCATATTTTTAATACCCAATGAAAACAACTCGTTATGTTTAATGTAACGATTAAATAAGCGATTTCGTTAAAAACAAGCGTTTTTTGTGTTAAAAATAATCGATTTTTTGTTGAAAATAAACGATTTTGTGTCGCTTATTTGGCGCTCACCAACTTCTTCTGCAATATAAGCGATTTTTTTGTTAAAAACAAAGCGATTTTTTTAAAATAAGCGATTTATATTAAGCGATTTTTTGCCGCCTAATCGGTCGCCATCCAACTTTTCACCCGATTAGGCGACTTTTTATCGCTTAATTACGACTTTTTAATTTAGATTGTGGTGTATGTAGGTAACCTAAAGATTAATCCTCCTATAGGAGAACTAGAGTTCAGATTCCTTAGGCAGGATCTGTTTTCTCTCTGTCAGGTTCAGTTTCCGTTCATTCACACTTGACATGTAAACCCTCAAACAAGTCGGCATCAGTCTCTACATCTGTCTTTTCGTCTCCTGTATTCTTAGTTTTAATCTTGAGATAGCTAATATTATGCCATGGTTCAACATTATAGTGTGGGTGTGTACTTACTAAGATAAAACTGAATGAAGTAGCGTGTAATGAATTTTCTACTACCCTCTCCAGATGTTCAAACATCAAGAACAAAGGCTGGTGGTGGTTACAAGGTTTTGATTGAATGAGACGTGTCCCAAGGGGTGTACTCCCCTTCTCCCCATGGGATCCCATACCCCCCCCCCCTCTGTGGGGATCCTCTCTGACAGGTGCCCCAGTATCTAGGATACTCCCAACAATCTTTACCAATTAGTATGAGGTCCTAGGAGTTAAACATTTAACAACACATGTCTATTCAGCAAAACTATATAATCTGTTTCCTAAACTATGCTAACTTATTTAGTGAGAATACAATCAAATGTTATTTAAATTCATATAAGAGATTATGACTCTTATTATCAAGTTAACTTGTTTGGATACCTATTGGTTATCTTATATTAATTAGTGAGTCAAAATGTACCATTAGAGTAGAATTAAATCTTGAAAAAATGGATCTGGATTCTTCCTGAAATATTTTTATAACAAAACCCTTTAATCCTTTATCTGATGAAGAAAGCACGAGTTATCCAAGTTTGTTGTTGTCTAAAAATTGAAAATTTTTAAGTTTTCCTTAAAAAGCGGCGTGTGAATTATTGACGTAGAAACAATTAATTTTGTTAGAAATTCCAGATTTTGTTTAATAGATTTTTTAGGATACCCAAAACTAAAAAGACAGGTTTATAGTTGGACACTGGACATCCTTTAGATATTATATTTATGTGTGTCTATAGAGTTTACAGATCTGTAGATATGAGGAGAGTATAACCTGTCCTACCTAAGAATTATGGGTTAAAGTTTCCTATGCTGCGTTTACCAATCACAGCCTTAGTCTATCTCTCCAGCCAATGAAACCGTATACAGTTTTATGCTCCATTAAAGTTTTCTTTAAACACTGAAACTGTGTCGAAAAAGAAGATAAAAACTCAAGCAGTGCGAAGTTTTTGAATTTGTAGAGAGCCGGGTGACCAGGGAAAAAGTCAGATATAAGAACGTGTATAAACAATTTTAAACTTTCCAATTCTAATAAATTACCACATTTAATTATATTCTAAAAATCTTTAAAACTTCAAATTGGAATAAGACACACATTTCAATTGTTTTTTTAATTCAGATTTCAGCGGTCTAGTTGGCGGGATTAAATCAGTAAACATGTAAAGAAATTTGCCATTGCTTCTTACTCAACTAGGTTCTATTTCAATTGTAAACATTTTCTCTTTATATACTTTGTAAAACAAAAACAAAAAAATAGCGGATTTTACAAAAAAAAATTCCAGTGATTTTGAAAATTTTCAAAAATAGAATTTTGCTAGAGGCAAATTTTTGAAAATTCGATAATCCATAAACCTTCCCTGGGGTCATGTAATGTCCCACACAAATTTTGGGCCCGATCGGTTCAGCCGTTTTGACGTTTATTGGATACAAACAAACAGACAAGCAAAATATATATATAAAAGAACCAGTGGCAATTTAAGTCCAGTTCCGTGCAGTTTTTTAAAATAATATTTTTTATAAAAATTAAATATAATTTAAGGAAAAGGGAAATATTACTGAATAAAGAAAAAAAGGTAAGAATGAATATCCGGTTTTAAAGAGTATTTAAATTCGTAACAGCTGGGTTTAAATACAGCAGTTGTGAACCATGCTATGGATAAGTTTGATAGCTCAATTCTTCTCAATTCGAATGAATTTATGAGACCAGATCTCACTCCTATTCCCAGAACGGAGATGCTCATACATCAATTATGGTTCCAAACCATATGTGGAGCATTAATTCATTCATTCATTTATCCGTTCATTATATTTACATAAATATACAGACATAATAACAATTCAAACCACCAACTATGAAATGGTTTTTTATATTTTTTTATTTGTAGTTTTTTTCAAAACAATAAAATAAAATGTTTTGAAATATAACCTGGAGTTATGATACTTTGGAAACCTAGGAGAAGTTGATTTGGTTATTGCTAAAACATTTGCGTGTTGAAAAAAAATGTGAAATTTGAACAGTTGGAAATGAGTTTTAACACATTAGGCTTTTAGGGCGCTTCTAGCCCATCTTCTATTTCAATTGTGAACATATTCTCTTTGTATGCATTGTAAAACAAAAACAAACAAAGAATTTCGCGGATTTTATAAAAAAAATTTGTGGATTTTCAAAATTTTCAAAAATAAAATTTTGTTAGAAGCAAATTTTTGAAAATTCGATCATCTATAATCCTTCCCTGGGGTCACGCGAGGCCCCCCAAAAAAGTTTGGGCCCGATCGGTTTAGTCGTTTTGACGTTTATTGGATACAAACAAACAGACAAACACCATGTCAAGCACAAGCTATATACAGATAACAATTATATTGTTTATATATTAGAGTTTCTATCAATACCTGTGAACCACAAAACAATTCCTTGAATTTTATTTATTTTTGATTTTATAAAGAAGTATTGCAAAAATGTTGTCTCAAAAATGTGATTTTATTTAAAAAACTGTATAAATATCGTTCAACAATAACCTAAATAAAATACTATTCTCAAACTTTTAAATATAAAAGAAATATTTAGGAATGCAAAATGTATTTTATTAGGATTGCCAATTCAATTTTTACAATTAAAAAAAATATATATAAATCAACAGCAATTTGAAAAGCCTTTTTTGCTGCATAATATTTCTGACAAAAATTTAAAAAAGCTAGATTAGATGATGCTTCAGTGCTTCACTGTGCTATATGAACTACGCAAACTAAAACTGGTGGGCACGGACAACACTGTGTACTTCTAGATGATAGTTTGTTATATAATAGTAATATAGGTATTCTTATAGTACTATTATACTTACCCAAAACAAATACATTTCTCTCTTAATTAAGTCTGCTCGTTTGATATTCTATATTTTGGATTCCATGCATACCCTGAGAAGAATCAAAGGTTGAGAGAGTAAACATTGGGTTCTGGAAATACCTGAATTCTTGATAAAAACAGGGCTGTATGTATACGCACAGAGGAAGGAAACAGAGACGGACTGGTCAGCTCAGGATTCCGAGACAGCTACAGAATTTCTTTGAAGTTATACGTTCCCCCGGGATATTTTACATGTCTATCTTTTGTTTAATTTTCTTATTAACAACATTTGCTTTCCTCTTTAAGAGTTTTTGAGATTATAACGCATTCATGCAGTTTTAAGGAAACGAAAAATCGAAGAATTTGCTTATGTTAAGATACAAAATCCTGGCGCTTATGAGCCCACCAAAAACATTGAATCCTTTACAAAATAATTTTTACTAAAGCTTGCATTAATTAACATTTACATCATCATTTAAATTTTATTTATAGGTTTATTAACTCTTTTGCAAGATGCGTTTTTTTCCCCTGAATCTCGAATATTTTAAATTTGTTGTTTGTGTTTATTCAAACAGGTGTCGGTAATGGGATGTCGGGGCCGGATTGAATGAGAAAGGGCGAGAAAACCTGGGTTTAGCTATTTAAATCTCAGCTTGAGATAGACAAGGTTCTGACTATAGACTGCAGACTGCAGGACGGAAACCTGCAGGATCTCCAGGATAAAAACCAGGAACTTGTCTCAGCCCCCTGTCACAACCCCTCAAAAATACAGGCAGGCATAAACTAACATTAGCATAGCATTAACACACTCACACACCACATTCATACATTAATTCATTCACGATTTAAACTCACAAATTCCAAACCTTGTATACAAACTTCTTACACGCACAACACTAAAATTTCACGTTTAAAACTCATATTTTCAATTCGAATATATAAGCTACACAAATTATCTTTAATAATCCAAATTATATAAAAAAATATTTCCCATCAATAGATATTTTAACCCACCCCACTCACCTCAGGTAATCAAGTCTCAATCATTTAACATCAAACACCGTGGTGCTTAACTATTGTTATCACTAGCCAAAAAAACATATTAATTTCTCATTACAGACACATCAAATAGAAATAAAGTTTGAAGGCATCGATATTAAATTCAAATAATTTTTAGCCTGTGACCAGTTTAATTTTGTTAAAAAATCAATCCCATAGAAGGTGAGGTTGAGAATGCGTAATGCAAGGAACTTTTAGTGTCTACCGGCCCCATCGGTTTTTGCTTTGTAAAATTAAGCATCTCATCTATATATCTCTTTTCCTGTCTGTCTGTTTGTTTGTTTGTGACCGATAAACGTCAAAATGTTATGTCAACCGATCGGACCCAAATTTTGTGTGTGACCTAACATGATCTCAAGGCTTACGGTTGTTCAGAATTAGAAAAAGGTGTTTCAAAATGTTTCGTTTTTATAAAATTTTGCAAATACGCTGAAAAATTGTAAATCCACAAAAAAATTATTTTGATTTATCGAAAAGTTGAAATAGAAGATGGGCGCGAAGCGCCCTGATAGCCTAGTACTACAAAAAAGAGTTATTATGATGTTGAAATCAGTGGTGGCTTAAGAGGGGGGGGCGGCGGGGCAAGTCCCCCTGGAAAAATAAAAAAGAGGCGCAAGAAGAGAGAGTAGACAACTTTTAGCCCTTTAATTTTGATAAATTTTCCCGGCAGCGCCACTTACTCACTAAAATGGTGAGTATTTTTTTAATTAAAATCCTAAATTTGATAACACATTTTCCCTTCCACCCCCAACTGGTCATGGGTTTGACATGAAATGACCAAAGGAAATGAGTTTTTGTCACAAACTCAGATTTGTTAAACCCAAAATCTCTGCAACTGGATAGTGTAAAACTTTGATATTTCAAACTCAAATTATTTGATCTACCAGAATTCATAGTTTGAAATATCTAAGGTCCATGACATTGGGTTGCAAAGTTATAAAGATAGGAAAATTTTAGTTTGTGGCAAAGACTCAATTCCTTTCCGGTAAAAAAAAAATCCAGGAGGGGGGGGGGGCATTATCTGCCCAATTTTTGTGAGCCGCCCCTGGTTGGAATTATCTAATCCTGGTCAGGATCTGAGTTCTTCTTCTAATTTACCATGAATTGTATTACCAAACAGTTATATAATATAATCCACCCCACCCCATGCTCCCAAGCACTGTTTTTATCACTCTTCTTTTCTTAATTTATTCCCTTAAAAAAGAAAACACACACACACGGTCCAACACACACCAGAAGCTAACAATTGAAAACCATATGAAATAAAATAATATTATTCAGGATTTAAATAGACCCTAACTCCGCCATGAATATCCCGTACTACTCTGTTCTGTAGGTTCAGTTACAGTCCACTCCCAAAACAGTAAAGGAAAATCTAGTCTAACCCAGTGTGTATATTCCCTTCCCTTTCTTTCTTCCATAGTGCATCCCTCTCTTTCCCCTTACCTCCCTTACCTCCCCCTGTTCTATCGAGTATTCCCCACCCCACTCTTCCTTTAGAATACTCTCAGCATCCTGAGGAAAAAGAGGGGGGGGGAGGAACCATTGCAGGGAGAATTCTAATTAAATAAACAAATCACTAACACATTTTTAGAATACAATTTTTAGCTCACAAAATAATAACTGGAAGTTTATGTCCTTTTATTCATTGTACTCCAAAAAAAACACTTTTATAGTGTTCAATTTTATATGGTCCCCCTGTATATATACTATATGGTCAAAAATGTGATTTTATTTAAAAAACTGTATAAAATGTGGGAAAGGTAAAAAGAGAGGAGAGAATTAAACTTTATGGGAATGTATTGGAGAGGTTAGGGGGAGAAGGATAGAGGGATGGAGAAGAAGAAATAGGAAAAATCGAGAGACAAGAGTTGTGAAGGAATGAAGAAGAAGGGAGGAATGATGAGAGAAAGAAGAAAGGAGGAGGAGTGAGGGGGTCAAAACGCTTGTTTGAATTTGTCTCTCAATACTTTAATAAAAATTTAGAACATTTAGCACTACTCTTTCCATTGCTATCCTTGAAATTTTAGTTTTTTTTTCAATTAATCTTTTTTCTGAATTATATCAGTAAAAAATAGATACATAGAAGGACTGGAATTAATTCATTCAATGTACACCTTATTAAATCTAAACCTGACCAAACATAAACCTGCTTTTGAGCCGTGGCAAGTCCTAAACAAAAAACTATATAGTTAATATGCCGTTATACCGTTATATCCCAGGCTAGAATAGAATATAAATATTTTATATGTGGGTTTCCCAACTAACTTAAAACAACATCATGGAAGGCTGGGGACCGAGCGTTTTTCTTTTTCTATGATTAAAAGCAATATATAGTTAGCCGATATTTGGGATTATGCTAGGTCACAACAGTTTCAGGAAAACTTGATGCAGTACAAATTTCAACATACATTTGCAATCTACGTAAATTCAGTATTTCTTGTTAAAAAATGTGGCTAAAAGAGTGAAAAAGTAAAATATCATTAAAGATAATACGTATTTGTAACCTTTTAGACCCTTTTAAATCTAACAATTAAATTGATTGAAACACTTTCCTTTTAAAAATCTAAAAAAACTACCTTCTGTCTGAGAGAATATTTTACTAATGTTTATGTTTTAATGGTACTCAGGATTATGTTCAGTTGGTTTAACCAAGTAATCCTTAATCTTTGTATTTATTTATTGATTTATTTAAAGATTTGAAGCTTTATCATTATTATTCATTGGGGGATGTTTCCGCTTTATTAAGTGAGCAGTGAGAGACCATATGTTGAATTCAGGGATAAATATTCACGATCCAAACTTTAAACTAGGTTAGAATAGGATCGATTTCCGCTTTTTTACATTTTTATGTCTAAGGAAATAAATCAGAGTTCAGGTAGATCATATTGATCCCTGCTAAATATTGGTTCAACCTCCCGTCCTACCCCTTGTCAGAACATGAACTCTAGGGAGCCACGTCTTCATTTTAACTAAAATCTAGAACAGGAAATAGTTTTCAAATTTATCTTGTTAGTTTCTTGTTCTTTTTCTGTTAACTTGTCTAGTTCAGTTTTCTGATTAAAAACAGTTTACGTAGTTCCAAGTGAATGGATGTGATATTTTCAGGAAGAAAAAGGGTACAGATACAGGATTTGGGAAGAATACCGCACATACGCTCAATAATTTTCTCTTCTTTTCTTCTCATAAGGATCCTTTTGTCTGTTACTCCTTTTTACTCTGCTTGAGCGCCTTACTTTATCAACACTTATTATTCATAAGTTCCTTGTTCACCTACCCCCCACTTCGCCCTACCCCCAGCTGTATAACGTGTGCAACCTCAAAATAATTCAAGGACATCACAATTCAAAACAAATATATGCGGTTATCTAATAGTTTGGATTAGGTAAATATTGTAAGCGATATATTGGGTTGGATTGGGTCAAGACATTTTCTTGGCTTAGCACCGGAGTTAGAATTTAGAACAGGCCATGAGGCCACCTTGAGCATTATAACCATACTCATTTTATCATCCGTGATTTTTGAGTACAAACATTTATTTCTCTTGAGAAGGAACTTACTCTTCTTAGGTGCTTATCAAAAATGTTAGCTCTATTTTTTTCCAAATAGAAGCCGAAATCAGCCTTCATTTCAATTTTCTTTAGGACTTATTTATTCTTCCATGAAAGTTTCTTAGGTCGTGTCTTTCTCTATGTATAATGTAGTTTCCCGGTTTCCCTCTTCTCCCTATGGACTTTCTTAATTCAATATAAAGTTTGAACCACAGTTACAAAGTTTTCATCTTGTGGAAGTAAACAAAAATGAAAAATCAAACAAAATGTTAACTTTAGAAAAGTTAAAAGTTTTTACCAGTGAATAATTTGAATGCGATACAGACTTCCTTCCCCATTACGCTTTCAACAGAGAACAAAGTGGGCCAAGATTGGATTAAGATAACTTAAATCAAGGTACTAATGCAAGGAAAGTTATTTCAGAGGTGTACACATTTTTGTAGTGCAGTGTACTGTTTTTGGGCGGAAAAGTAAACACAAGACGGATGTCACAGTCTGACATGGAATCCCTTTTCACAAAAATAATCTATGAAATATTCTCGTCATAGGAAACTATTATGTGAATTATCAAAATTATCAAAATTAAATGCTTTTTTCCTCCACGGATACTAAACAAACACTGATGCATCTATACTTGTTCACAAATTCCGCCCGGAGAGAATTGGTTTCAATATGTATGCAGAGTATACGCGACCGCAATTAACTTTCCTTGACTTCAATGCTGTTATATGTATTATATTTACACATATTATGCCTCATGACATGATTCATTTGGAATGAAATATTTCTGTTAATTTTCCTCGTTGTAACAAACGATCAGATCCAGGCGGTCAAATTCCTAAATATGAAACTCACAACCCTGTTGCAGGGTACTGCAATACTTGCCATCGCTTTTAAGAATAAAAAGATTAAAGATCTCGCTACCATCGATTTATAATCAGTTTTCCTGCTAGTCTGAAATACCCTAGGATTATAGAACTAAATATAATAATAAATAATAAATAATATGTCATAAAAAGGGCGAATACAGAAATAAATCTAGGGAGGCCAAATTTATGCGAAGCCCCAATTTTTTTGCCCCCCCCCCCCTAAAAGCTCTAAGGGAGGGAGGGGTGCAAAATTTAAACTGTAAATTCAAAATATCATGCTTCTTGGATATCAGGTACACATATAGTCTAATTACCTTGCAAGTGCTACTTTATCTCTCCTTCAAACAAAACTAGCAGAAAAAAAACATGTTTCTAAAAAATCGACATTTTATTATATTGTTATGTTAGTATTCAAACTAGAGATAGTAAAAGACATTTTTGAAAATGAAAAACTCAACTTAAACTTAATTTCTATGAGATGAAAAAAGGACAAAGGTCCAGAAAATAATTATCAATTGTAAAAGTTTCTGTTCTGGAAAAAAAGTTGGAGTACAATTGTAATCTATATAATAATGCTCTTTGTTCATTTATATGTGTGATAGCTCTGGGTTCTAGGGGGGGGGCTACGCCCTTCTTGCCCCCTGTATACGCCCTTGTGTCATTATGTTAAGTTCTCATGGCATTGGAACTAGTTTTTCATTCATTGGTGTATCTCACGTATAAAAATCCATTCATCCTGGTCCATCTTAGATCTTACATTCAGATATTTATATCCAGATACTCGGATACTGGAAACCTCTACGAGAACAAGTATTTTAAAATCTCCAGATCTAAAGATTGAATATTGGACTTTACTAAATGGGGGTCATTAAAATTTGCCGTGGACCACGTCAAATGTTCTAAAGTGATGAATCTTTGAAATTCTTCAAATTTTTTTCTCTCTCAACAGTGTTGGCATTGCTAAGATGAATAAATTTGAAAATGGAGGACGTGGAGGTGTATCCCTGTAGGATATTATTATTTGAAAATGGAGGACGGGGTGTGGCCGGGTAGATTGGTGGGTGGAGGAGGGTGTATCCCTGTAGGATATTATTAGTATCTCCCCTGGTTATGTTTCATATCTATATCAGAAGATAGTATCTCTAACTAGAGTTTCAGTAATTCAATTAGAATCACATTATCACCCTTGGAGTCCCTTATACACCATCATACTAATCTATTTTATAAATAACTTTATTTACCAGATATATAACTAAAACTATAACCAAATAAATAATTATAACTACCAAATATAGTTATACGAATACATATAATATTTTCTTTATTCATTAAGATACTAAATCTGATCCACCAGAAACTAAATCTTATCTACTAGATACTAAATCTGATCCAACAGATACTAAATCTTAAATACCAGATACTAAATCTTATCTACCAGATACTAAATCTTATCTACCAGATACTAAATCTTATCTACCAGTTACTTGATCTTATTTAACATATACTAAATATTATCTGCCAGATTCTAGATACTGAATCTTATCTACAAGACACAAAATCTTATCTAGCAAGTTCTAAACATTATCTATTAGATACTAAATATTATCTACCAGATACTAAATATTATCTACCAGATACTAAATATTATCTACCAGATACTAAATATCATCTACCAGATACTAAATATCATCTACCAGATACTAAATATCATCTACAATATACTAAATATCATCTACCAGATACAAAATTTTGCCAACCAGATATTAGCTTTGTAACCGCCAAGAATAGTTCTTTTTAAAAAGTTTTTGGAAACAAAGTCTTCAAATTAAAATGTCTTTGTAAAAATATAAGCCAACATTCTATTCTAAAGATTATAAATATTTTTTAATTCATCCTGAAAAGTAACTTATCAAATTCAATATTTGGAATATGTATTTTTGGAATGTCAAAAAAAGTATCTACCATATATATCATAAAACCATATACTACATGCCATAATAATATCTACCAGATATACAAACTTATCTACCAGTACCATGTATCATATCATTATCTACTATGTATCAGGTCCATGTACATATCACACCATTTTCTTCCAGATATCGTCACATCGTCTTCTTTATATTTTATAATTATTTACCATTTATAGTAACATCATCCCCCAAATCCATAAAATCTACTACACAACACCACCAACAACCGACCTTCATAAAATTTTAAGTTTGCTAATGTTATACAACTTTCCCAGATCTTTTTTGTCCCAATATCTTCAGTATGTATGGAGTTGAGACATTCATCATATTTAGGGTTTTATCAAATAGATGATTAATGATTATGTAGTTATAGGATAATATTATGTTTGTTTGTATATAAATATATATACATATGTATGTTCACTGTGTACTGTGTGTAGTGTGGCTGTCTAATCGTATTGTATTCCAAAATAATCTTATTTAGAACCAGATGTTAAGCTAAGGGGGTTGGAATGGGTTGTAGGTAAAGGATATGGGTAGGAGGGGGATGGTGGGATAGGTTTCTAGGTTAGAAGAGATTATGGTCCGATCAGTAGAGGGAACTACGAGGATGGAAGGGTAAAAGTTAGTTGTGGAAGGTACGAGGGATAAGGGGGGGGGGGGGGGGAGGAGGTATGGGGAGAGGGGAGTTGAATGGTGGGGAAAGAGTAATATTTATTAATGATCAATCATCGAACCATATTCAACCATACTCCATCCCAGAGTAAATAATCATTTTTCAGGGTTGAGTCATCTAACAATTTCTGAACTATATTCTATATCCTAAAAGCTTCTTTTTAAAATCTATCTTCCCTATATATAATTGCTCATAATATTTTTAATTCATCTAAATATCTTTGGTTGGTCATGGTTGGGAACAGAATGATATCTTTGTAAATCAGTTTGATTAATCTTACAAAGCAAGTCTCCGACTTAACAGGGGTTACAAAAGTTATTCTTTACAATTTCCCGAAGGATTTCAGATTATTTCTTCCGCAAATAAGTGATAAGCACAAAATAAATTCAATTTAGCATTAAGAACTACCAACGAGGTTTAGCCCTGTTGACCATTTGATACCTCAGGCTCTGATTCCATTAGCTCAATCCGACATATCTTCTCAGCTCATCTACAAATAATCCTAAATTTCACAGAGAATTAAGCTTTTACAATCCCTCTTACTCGTTAGATGGAACCACACAAAGTAATATTTTACAATTCTTTGTTAAAAGGATTCATACTTAAAATAATCATCAAATTCTAAATATTTTGGAACATTAACAAAACGGAGAAATAATTTTCAGCATACATCATACATACAGTAACAATCGATCAACAGCGGGATCATGGTTGCTCTTTGAAAGAAAATAAAGATTAAATAAATTTATTTGCAACTGCTACAAATTAGAAAGTGGTATTTTAAAAAATATCGAAGACGACAATCATGCCGCTGTTAATTGGTTATCACTGTAGCTTTTTATCTTGTAGAAACAGAGAAAGGGTAAAGTAGAAAGAAACTTGACCACTCACCAGACACAGGGTTTCCCACAAAGGATGAGAGTTCAGAAATGTCTCTACAGATTTTATTCTTATATAATCCTTTATGGTTCTCTGCTGCTATATAATCCTGTATGGTTCCCTGCTGCTCTACAGATTTTATTCTTATATAATCATGTATGGCTCCCTGCTGCTCCACAGATTTTATTCTTATATAATCCTGTATGGTTCCCTGCTGCTCTACAGATTTTATTCTAATATAATCCTGTATGGTTCCCTGCTGCTCTACAGATTTTATTCTTATTTAATCCTGTATGGTTCCCTGCTGCTCTACAGATTTTATTCTTATTTAATCCTGTATGGTTCCCTGCTGCTCTACAGATTTTATTCTAATATAATCCTGTATGGTTCCCTGCTGCTCTACAGATTTTATTCTTATTTAATCCTGTATGGTTCCCTGCTGCTCTACAGATTTTATTCTTATTTAATCCTGTATTGTTCCCTGCTGCTCTACACGTGTTTATTTCTTTGCTAAATCATTAAGTTTACCGTTAAATGAAATTGCATGCAGAAGTCCAAATTCATCCATTTTTTCACTATACTAGAAATTTCTAAGTCGTTTTAAAAAACTAATTAGTTGGAGATCGTTGTTAAAAGTCAGTGAGTCTTAACTTTAGAACCCATTTCGTATTTTTTATTTAAGTCCAAATAGAAAAACGTAAAAAAAGCAAACGAAAAAATAGACGATCATACAAAACAAACATTTATTTTTTAACTTTAATAATTTATTTTAATTAAGGGATGTGGGCAAAAGCTCACGCATACAAATAAAACGATATATCAGTAAACATTTTCCAGTTCGTTCTTGAAGTCTTTCTATTATTTGTATTACTCATGATTGATTAAAAGACGTGAACGCCAACGTTTTGAGTTGCGCGAGGGGAGGAAGGCCAACCACATCAATCTCTAGTCCGAACCACATTCTCCTCATTTTCTCGTCCGAACCATTTCGGAATCCTCGTCCTTTCAATATTATTTTTTTAAAGTGTCTAATCCTTCCATATAAAACTATTTGTAAAAAATCGGGCCACGTTAGGGCATAAATGAAATATCAAATTTTTGTAAATCAAAAAAAAGTTTCAATTGAATTAAAGATTTCAAGTTTAATGTCTTTAAAAATGTTCACCTTTTTTTCGCGCATTTTCAGATATTCCTGGTGTAGAATGTGGCAAATAATTCCAAGTTTATAGAACTTTAATCTTTTTTTAACTTTAGTGAAAACCATAGAATTTTTCAGGGTGGTTCCATGGGGAAAATTATAGGCAGAGGTATGCCGAATATTTTGCTATTTTTTTCATATCACAAAGATTAGCCATTACGGAGGCAGAATAGATTTAAGTTTTACCTAAATAAAGTTTGACATCATTCTCATGGGTTTGAAGATTCCAACATGATATAATCATTGCAATACTTAATTAGTCCATCCATATTTTATGCCCTAACGTGACCAGATTTTTAAAAAATAGTTTTATCTTCAAGAATGGAAACTTTTTAACACAAAATAATCTAAGGAAGAGGATTCCGAGGTGGTTCGGACGAGAAAATGAGGAGAATGTGGTTTGGACTAGAGATTGATGCGGTTGGCCTTTCTCCCCTCGTTGCTCCGTTGTCTTAATTACTTGACTATGGGTTACCCTTTACACCTTGTGAACACTTGTTTTACGCAGGTTGATCTTGCTTCCTGTTTACGCGGGTTGATTTTTCTTCCTGGTTACGCGGGTTGATCTTGCTTCCTGTTTACGCGGGTTGATCTTGCTTCCTGTTTATGCAGGTTGATCTTGCTTCCTGTTTACGCGGGTTGATCTTGCTTCCTGTTTACGCGGGTTGATCTTGCTTCCTGTTTACGCGGGTTGATCTTGTTTCCTGTTTACGCAGGTTGATCTTGCTTACAATTTTTCCTTTATCTTAACTATTATTGAGTTTGGTTAAACGATGATCGTTGTTAAACGCATTTGCGTTAAATTACTAATTACTTAAAGAAAAATGGAACTTTAGACACTATTGAGTTGTGTCCTTCTGTCCTATTCTCTAAACAGACATTTATATAAGCAGGGAAAAGAGATAAGAATGAAGACGGGCGAATAAAAAAAACATAGACAAACAAACACAGAAGAACCAGACAAACATTATTTCACAGACTAATATTCAGAACAGACGGCAAACAATTTCACAAGTTAAACAATAGATTGTGCTTTTAGTATAAGAATAATATACGTATGCAAATGTTTAAATCTGTGTCAATATTAGCAAACTTTGTGTTTAAATTTCAAGATTGAGCTGTCTTACTGGATACGGTTCAAGGATTTAGAAAGGATGAGGGATTTCAAAATTGGTTTTCTTTTATTTCTTTTTGTTGCCTAAGTTTTTAATTATTGTCCTTCATTTCTTTCATTCTCCTTTCTATTAAAATTCATACATTTTCCTTTAACTTCCTTTTTTTATTCTTAAGTCCATTTGCTGTAATTTTTGTTTACCTTGTTTATTCTGGTCATCAGTGCCTACACTTATTTCTGAAAAATAATATATAGACGTAGAACTACTGGTAGGTAGGAATCTATAGGTTTAAAACTATTTGGTCGGAAAGGATAGACGTAGAACTACTGGTAGGTAGGAATCTAGATTAACCAGAGATTTTTATACAACAAAATCAGGGCTAAACAACCTTCATATGCATAGAGAACATAATACAAAAAGAATATAATGTATATAATACTATAAATATCGACTAGAATGCATAGATGCAACGAGTCGATATCAATGCTTCATCTCTTGTCTAATATATTAATGTATAGCAACTGAATGTATGGCAGTATCCCCTAAGATGAAGGACGTATTGTTTACTCCGAAACCTTTCTCTTCTCCGTCCCGCTGCACTAAACAATTCTTCTCAATATAACCTCTTCTGATTTAGAATTATCCGTCTTCTTTTCCTTTTCCATTTCTCTTATATATATATATTGTTCCTTAAAAGGGGGTTGTAAAAGAAAAATGAAAGGGGATATATGCTGAAACCTGGGCATTTTAGGAGTTGATCGAGACCTAAAAGAGTTCTATCTGATGTTCCCGAGAAATTGGTATAAAAAACGTGACAATGATACTGTACTGCCATTGGTTGAAGTTCTGATCACGTGATACAGACGTATCAATTAATTTATCAATTATATCTATTAGAATAGAAAAATTATTAAATTCAAACTATAAATGGAACTAACCTTAGTTTTTCAGGCTACTCTGGGATATCGCCGTTTCCAGATTGGTTGCGTATTTGCTCACGGGCGGCCGGGTCAACCTTTCCGGTCCCAGATTGTACTGTATCGCCCGGACATTGGGTAAATGAAGCAGACACTCAATAGGACTAGTCGGTGCAACAAGGTTGACGTGGTCAGACTATAGGTTGAGTTTACTTTTACTGAAGGGTCAGTCACATGAGTTTTGGTATAATTTTGACACAGTTTAATATCAATTTCTCGAGATAGGAACATCAGATAGAACTCTTATAAGTCTCCTAAAATGCTCAGGTTTAAGCCTATACCCCCTTTCATTTTTCCCCTTTACAGTCCCTTTAAACCCGGTTTACTTCAGTACGTTCAACCCCCCCCCCCGTTCATCATACTACTCATGTTTATTTAAAGAATTAATTTGATTGAGTAGAGTACTGGTTGTTTTTTTATTTGATTGAAATGAAAGACTCAGACTACATTTATTTGTGTATCTCCATGTTTAAATTTCATAATCCTTTAAGTCTAGACTAGAAAATAATAATAAAATAATAGAAAACGTTACGAAATGGTTTTAAAAAATTTTGAGAACCACAATGCATATATGAATTGCATGGTGTAAACTGTAAATGGCTATTTTTTTTTACTAATATCCACTATATATCAGATGATTTTTACTCCCTCTCCTCACATGATGAGATGATAAAAAAAGACAAAGTAAGTAAGAAGTAAGAAGAGTTCATTCTTGAAAATAGAATAATTATAAATCTTACAATAAATCCTGAAACTAAGTTGAAAGACTGAGAAAATCCTTGGAAATGTTCTCAACCCTGTCCCCAGGTCGGATCGGAGTAATAAAGTAATATCGGTTTCGGCGCCATAGTGGAGCCATTGTCTACATATAATCCACACACACACACATAAAACATATTACACTATCTCATCAGGTATTCAAATCTTATCCTTTAAACAGCATTTAAAACTGCTGGGTAGGATATGATAGGTTTATAATTTAGGGATTTTGGCATGAAAGGACTCCTAAATGTAGATGATGTTTGAATATACTAATGAGTGTTGTAGAAATACTGGGCAGGATAAAGTAGTTTTAAAACTATTCTGTCGGAAAGAATAGACGTAGAACTACTGGTAGGTAAAAAACTATAGATTTTGAACTATTTAGTCGGAAAGAATAGATGTAGAACTACTGGTAGCTAGGAAACTATAGGTTTTAAACTAATTAGTCGGAAAGAATAGACGTAGAACTACTGGTAGGTAGGAATCTATAGGTTTAAAACTATTTAGTCGGAAAGGATAGACGTAGAACTACTGGTAGGTAGGAATCTATAGGTTTAAAACTATTTGGTCGGAAAGGATAGAAAAGGATAGACGTAGAACTACTGGTAGATAGGAATCTATAGGTTTAAAACTATTTAGTCGGAAAGAATAGACGTAGAACTACTGGTAGGTAAGAATCTATAGGTTTAAAACTATTTGGTCGGAAAGGATAGACGTAGAACTACTGGTAGTTAGGAAACTATAGGTTTAAAACTAATTAGTCGGAAAGGATAGACGTAGAACTACTGGTAGATAGGAAACTATAGGTTTTAAACTAATTAGTCGGAAAGAATAGGCGTAGAACTATTGGTAGATAGGAAACTATAGGTTTTGAACTATTTAGTCGGAAAGGATAGACGTAGAACTACTGGTAGCTGCGCTAGGAAACTATAGGTTTTAAACTAATTAGTCGGAAAGGACATAAGTAGAACTACTGGTAGCTAGGAAACTATAGGTTTAAAACTATTTAGTCGGAAAGGATAGACGTAGAACTACTGGTAGGTAGGAATCTATAGGTTTAAAACTATTTGGTCGGAAAGGATAGACGTAGAACTACTGGTAGCTAGGAAACTATAGGTTTAAAACTAATTAGTCGGAAAGGATAGACGTAGAACTACTGGTAGGTAGGAATCTATAGGTTTAAAACTATTTAGTCGGAAAGGATAGACGTAGAACTACTGGTAGGTAGGAATCTATAGGTTTAAAACTATTTAGTCGGAAAGGATAGACGTAGAACTACTGGTAGGTAGGAATCTATAGGTTTAAAACTATTTTGTCGGAAAGGATAGACGTAGAACTACTGGTAGATAGGAATCTATAGGTTTAAAAATAATTAGTCGGAAAGGATAGACGTAGAACTACTGGTAGATAGGAAACTATAGGTTTAAAACTATTTTGTCGGAAAGGATAGACGTAGAACTACTGGTAGATAGGAATCTATAGGTTTAAAACTAATTTGTCGGAAAGGATAGACGTAGAACTACTGGTAGATAGGAATCTATAGGTTTAAAACTAATTTGTCGGAAAGGATAGACGTAGAACTACTGGTAGATAGGAATCTATAGGTTTAAAACTAATTTGTCGGAAAGGATAGACGTAGAACTACTGGTAGATAGGAATCTATAGGTTTAAAACTAATTTGTCGGAAAGGATAGACGTAGAACTACTGGTAGATAGGAATCTATAGGTTTAAAACTAATTAGTCGGAAAGGATAGACGTAGAACTACTGGTAGATAGGAAACTATAGGTTTAAAACTAATTAGTCGGAAAGGATAGACGTAGAACTACTGGTAGATAGGAAACTATAGGTTTAAAAATAATTAGTCGGAAAGGATAGACGTAGAACTACTGGTAGATAGGAAACTATAGGTTTAAAACTAATTAGTCGGAAAGGATAGACGTAGAACTACTGGTAGATAGGAAACTATAGGTTTAAAAATAATTAGTCGGAAAGGATAGACGTAGAACTACTGGTAGATAGGAAACTATAGGTTTAAAACTAATTAGTCGGAAAAAATAGACGTAGAACTATTGGTAAAAGGAAACTATAGGTTTTGAACCATTTAGTCGGAAAGGATAGACGTAGAACTACTGGTAGGTACGAAACTAAAGGTTTAAAACTATTTGGTCGGAAAGGATAGACGTAGAACTACTGGTAGGTAGGAATCTATAGGTTTAAAACTATTGGATGTATTTAATAGGTTAGGAACTACAGAGAAAGAACTAATATGATAGAAAATTGGTTTTTACCTACTATACTGGCATGGGAGTAAAAGTTTTAAACTACTGGATATATGATGGGAAGGAAAGGTTTAAATCTATCGGATAGATGGGATAGGTTTAGAACTAGAGAGAAGGAGAGGATATGGTTAAAAGAACTGCTATGATAAAATTAGATTTGAGCTACTGTTAAATCTACCGGATAGACGGGATTGGTTTAGAACTAGAGAGAAGGAGAGGATATGGTTAAAAGAACTGCTATGATAAAATTAGATTTGAGCTACTGTTAAATCTACCAGATAGAGAAGGAGATCGAGGATATAGTTTATAGATAAACTATTGAGAATGAAAGAATAAGGTTAAAATATGTTTAGAACTTCTGGTAGGAGAAGATAGATTTAGACCTTCTGGTATAAGTGGATATGTTTAAACTTCTAAGTAGAAGAGGACAGAATCAGAAATTCTAGTTAGAAGGGACTGGGATACTTGGTGGAATGTATGTGTAAATATTTGCAGACCCGTCAAACCCAGATATATCAAATTAACATTTATATATTTACCTTGTCAGCTTTCCGTCTGCTGACGCTAAAAAATGAAAAGAACAGACAAAATTTGAATACAATTTTTTTTGGTTTGACCAACGAAGGAACAAACTGTAGAGTTTTACTGTTAAACAACTGTGCAGTGCAGATATATTAGTAGAACTGTAAATCTTTAAAAGTATAGAATTGTACAACTGTGAAACTGAGAACTGCAGAAAGGAATTGAGTTTTTGCCACAAACTCTGATTTTCTTATACCTATTTTTTGCAATCCAATGTCGTATAGACCTTAGATATTTCAAACTATGATTTCTGTTAAATCGATTAATCTAAGTTTGAAATATCAAAGGTTTAAGCCATCAGTTTTCCAAAATATAGGAATAAAAAATCTGAATTTGCGGTAAAGACTCAATTTCTTAAGAGAAATTCATAAGAAGACTAGATGAAAGTGATAGGATATTTCAAAGACATTCTTAATTATTTTTTTTGTTTTCATTATTATATCTACTGCAGTGATAATCAGAAAACTGTGGAATAGCAAGTCGACTTTTAGACTCAAGTTATGACTTTAGATTGTCCAATGAACATGCAGCACAGCATTTGTGCAGTGTAAACAGACCCATTTCACTTAACCAATGATTTAATAACTTACTAGTAAAGCTATTTGCTTTAATGTGGTCTTTTTATTCCACAGTTTTCTGGTTATCACTGTATGAAATGTTTTCTATGAAATTGTTGATCAATAGTATATTGAAGAACTTTAGATCTGTAGAACAGATTAGATTATTACTTGAATATATCTCTAAGTGGTTTCCGGGATCCTGAGATATGATCTAGAGATATGAAACGCAATTTGCTATACATACATCATGCAGTACAGAGGCTTCTATGAATCTTTTTTTATCGTAAAAATGTAAATATTTTTAATTTCAAGAAAACACATTTACCCCTGCACCAGGATGATAATAGATAAGAAGTGCTATCACAAATAGGTTACTTCCTTATTCTTCTACAGGGTTTCTCTTTATCTTCCTCTTCTTTTGTGCCAAAATTTCCTTTTTACAACCTTAAATCCTGTTTTCAAAATTGGTTTTCTTTTATTTCTTTTTGTTGCCTAAGTTTTTAATTATTGTCCTTCATTTCTTTCATTCTCCTTTCTATTAAAATTCATACCTTTTCCTTTAACTTCCTTTTTTCTATTCTTAATTCCATTTGCTGTAATTTTTGTTTACCTTGTTTATTCTGGTCATCAGTGCCTACACTTTTTTTCTGAAAAACAATATGTTAATGGATAAAGAGTTTATATTTAGAAATCAATGAATCTATAAATCAATCTTTGTGTTGAACTGACCATAGGACCAAGGTATGAAGAATCGTCCCACCAGGATCAGATTTCTTATTTTCCGTTTCAACTACTTACTTCCCATTGCACAGGCCAGTCCAGGGAAGATTAATATAAACAAAGTAGAGACACCAAACATACAAATCACATACGCACTAAACAGAACACGAACACAGGGTTAGAGTTGAGTCAGTTTATTGAAAAAGTTTAACCAATACCATAATCAATATGAGGACAATAAATAGTATATATACATACAGGGTAAGTCAAAAAAGTTTGATTATTTATAAAATTAAAAAATTTGATAGAAATAATATATATACACATTTTTGCTTTTCTGAACTTTTGATTTTAGGAGAAAAAAAGTTTCGCGGATTTCTTTGGGCCATTGGAGTACCAAAACAAATTTCCAAAAATATTGAAAAAATAACATACAGGAGAGTTGCACCAGAGCCGCTAATCACACTTTTTTTTGGACTCACCCTGTATATGTAAATATATAGTGTTGGGCAAAAGCCATCCTATTTGATCCGTATTCTTTTAACTTTCAGGAGGCTTTAGAAAAACCTAAAAAATTCAACAAATTATGCAAAACGTTGCAATTCGAAGATTTTTGTGGAATGTTTAGGTGAAAGTAAGTTGATCACCTTGGTCTACCTTTATAGTATACACATAGTCCATATAACTTTACAAAAGATCTTCTCACATTCAATATACATGGATATTGACTATACTTATGGACTTTTAAATATAAACTAGCTAAAATATCCGGCTTTCAGTTTGAGAGGTTATCTAAGACCCTCAGCCTTGGTTAAAAAGACGACCGCCTGTGCCTAAACAGCTATATTTGACAAAATTTATTATATATATATATATATAACGATAAACCACCTATACCGTAAGTTACACAGGTAGGCAAATGTGCCATTTTTTAGATTATAATATTTGCTCTCTACGTGATAAGGTTTGGCCAAGTAACATCACACACGTACGTATGTAACATACATTCGTAGATACATATATATTTCGACGCTCTGATTTTTATGAGATACAGGATTACCATAGAGGATGAGACATAAGAGACGACTCTATGGAATCTAAAAAGTTTTTAAGGAAGGTTTAGTCCGGATGACAAAATGTTCTTCTAAAAAGATCATTTTCATAAACCTAAAAAAATCGCTAGTAATACGTAAAATCTGATAAATTTTGTAAAGTGTGATGTGTTATATACTTTCAGATAAAAAGCTAATATTGTTACTATTCTTAAAAAAACGTTTTTTGATCTATTCCTTGTTAAACCCATACCCTACATAATGTAAAATTTATCGAATTTAAAAATCCCCAAATTGAGTTAGGAGGAGTGAGTGCACTTTCAACCTCTCAGTTGACTACATTTATTTCCATTAGATTTGATGTTATAGTGAGTATAGAAGTCAGATGGTAAAATAGAAAAAAAATATTAGCAGGACTAGAACCCTGTCTAAATTTTCAGGGTAAAGTATAGTAAAAATAAAACTATTTTAAGACTTGTATGTTACGTACAGAAATATGAAAGTTGACTATTCTAAAATAACGATTTATATACAATAACACAGATAATCTCCTCCTTATATTTGAATTTCTTTGATGAGAGAAATAAAACCAAGATTGGTGTAAAACCGCTCCTATCTTTAGAAGATCAGAGAGAAGAGATGGTGTGAGAACGGTTTAATCTAAATGAGAGGATAGCGTGATCCAGATTTTCCATCTCAAAGCACGGAATCAAGATGAAGATAAAGACTGGATGACAAAAACCAGGATTTCTCTAGGTGCAGTGGGCGGTCAAGTATATGTTTATATATATATATATATATATATATATACTTATAAATATACACACATAATTTAAACATCTAAAATGTATATTTAAACTGAATAAAGTCAATTATATTAAATATATATATTTACAACCTAACAAATAAACCTTACAAACCGCGTTAATAAAAATAATATACCGATATAAAGGATCTAACAAGGTAAAAAAAACTCACAAAATGTCAGTAATACTAAAAAGTGTATTATTAATTAGGATTTAGATTGGTAATTTTTACATATTTGTGTTTGAATTGACTATAAACTTTCAATTTCAACACATCTACATAACTAGCGCATAACAAAAATCCAATCTCTCGGTTTTAAAATTCCGTTTATGCAAAATACGATTTTTAGCCCAAAACCTAAAAACAATATTCATCTTTTTATCTAACTATTTCAATTCAAATAGACTATAAGTCACATGTCTCTAGTCACGTGTCAGGGCGTTGGAATCAGATAAATACTACGATATTGAAAGTCATGATGACTCCCCGGCTAATTAAACCTTCCTTTTCAAGTGTTTAGACTAGAACGTGTGTACTGTGTATGTTAAGTGCAGGAGGTTGCAAGAGAGGGAGAGGGAGGGTAATATTCCCTCATCACTCCCACCTCCACATGTATTGTTACCACAAAATTTCACTTTATCATCGGTTTCATTAGGGTAAAAGCTTTGCAGTGTAAAAAGGAGAATTCCCAGGGAAGCTCCGAAACCTTTTAGTCTCGGGGATTTTAAACCATGGCTCCGATATTTAGTCCTTCGATCTTTTGACATTCTGATTTGATTCTAAAAAATGTTCTACCTTGTCTTATCAATTGCTGACTTTGTTCTAAAAAGCGTCTATGAATCGAGTAGTTTCTTAATTTGTTCAAAGTCCTCTCATAGATCCCTATTCTACCACTATTGTCCAACGTTTTCCTAAGATCCCTTTTCTACCATGCACTATTGTCCTACATTTTCCATAGATCCCTATTCTGCCACTATTGTCCTACATTTTCCATAGATCCCAATTCTCCCCGTATTGTCCTAATTTCTCCCTCTGTTGTACTCTAAGTTCTCTATCCCTTTATTCTCCCTCTGTTGTCCTAAGTTTTTCCTCTAGCTGTTGTACTACGTTCTCTACAGCCCCTAATTTTCCCTCTGTTGTCCTAAGTTTTTGTCTAGCTGTTGTACTACGTTCTCTACAGCCCCTAATTCTCCCTCTGTTGTCCTAAGTTTTTCCTCTAGCTGTTGCACTACGTTCTCTACAGCCCCTAATTCTCCCTCTGTTGTCCTAAGTTTTTGTCTAGCTGTTGTACTACGTTCTCAACAGCCCCTAATTTTCCCTCTGTTGTCCTAAGTTCACTTTATCTCCCAGTTCTCCATTCACTGTCCAGATTTTTGTGTTAGAGGTCTACTTCTCGGTTTATCAACTTCACATCAGCACAAACAATAGAGAATATAATTTGGCGGAATTTTTTAATGATTTTAGATTGAGTAGGATTAGTTCTGCATGTGTCCAGAATACAAACAACCACAAACATCTGTTTTTTTTGACGATAAAAATTTTAAACTTTTTATAAAATTATATTTTTGAGTTTTGATGGTTGAATGATTTTGTCGAGGCGGTGATTTCCTGAAATACATCTAATTCTTTTCAATTTGAACACTTTTTTGTTCAAACTACTTTTCTTACAAAAAGTTGGTGAAACTGGTGACAGGTATTCAGCAACATCCAAACAATAAATAACGCTTAATAACATTTTTCTTAAAATTTATTTCCTAAAGAAACTGAGTTTTGTCACAAAGTCACATTTTATAATCTCTATATCTTGGCAACATGATGGCATAAACCTATATATTATACTATTAATCTAACAAAATTTATAGTTTAAAGTATCAAAAGTCTTCGGGATGCAAAGATAAAAGGAATGAGAAAATTTGAGTTTGTGGCAAAAAACTCATTTCCTTTGTTAAGAATTAAAAAGGATGAAAGAACATCTTACAAAACATAGTTAAATCTATTTGGCCGCTAAACGTCTGCATACTTTAATTAAGAAAAGTTCAGAATAGGCTATAGCTACGCTACGTTTTAATAACAAAAATTTAAGAATTAAACCTATATAATCAAATAAATTACTATTTGTGATGATTATTGATTTCGTTTTAGAACATGTCACATATTTTTTGAAGCAAATGCAAATTTTGGGCGCAAAACACGTTTTGGAACATGTCGCGTTTTTGAGACATCTAACAGATTGGAATCAATGATATTTTCAAGCATTTACATAATTCGCATACAGTAGAATTTAGATAATGAAACAATGAAAATGAAAATAAATATTTCAAAATATAACGACTAAAAGCAATAAAAACTTCTAATAGCAATATTATGTTGTTCTTACAATTAAATTGAACAGAAAAATGCGGGGAAATTTTTATTGAAAATAGAGGAAACTTGAAATCATCTGTACTTCCCGTATTTAAAAGTATTATGTGCAAACAAATTTTATAATACTTTAGAAGATAAACATATTTTCATTGATTAATGTTATTCTGTAAAATATGAAAGTTCGTTTTATTCTGAATTGTTGAATTATTTTCAAATTATGGATCGTTTCAAAAGTTGGTTTTTGTTCCAGAACGCGTCCAAGTTTCGAATTCGTGAAATTTACGAAGATGGAAAACCTTGAATTGTTTCGAAAATGGTATGGGGTTTAATTGAAAATGAACGATCATTCGCAGTTCAAGTTTTAGAAAAGAAGTAATTAGTGTTATTTGTTGTTCTCGTCGTGCGTAATAAAATGTTTAGTTTCTTTAATTGATATTTGTTCTCGGCACAAGAAGAGTTACTAAAACGTTGATCATAATATTTGTGCCCAAACCTGACACTCAGTGTAAGGTTTGGAACATAAGCACAGTTTGTAACTTTCTTCCCCAGAAATAAATCTTGCAGGTAACTTTAAATTTCATATAAATGGTACAAATATTTTTTTCTTCAGAATAGTTCAGACTTTTCAACAGGCTTAAATTTAGAGGAAGAAATACATTAAAAGTATGCAGAACACACTCTTGAAGCTTATATTTCCGACCTGCAACCTTTTTTGGTACACAATTTGTGATCTGTAAAAGACAATATTTAAAAGTTGACGTTAAAAATTATAATACTTCAAATATCGAAATTGAAAAGACTGTAATATAATCTCTTTCTCGCTAACTCACACAATTTGAATCAATTTCGACCCTGTGTCGTGGGTTTCAAGATTATAAAATCTCTAAGGCTTAATTATATCCTTGATTTTTAGTTTGCATTTGGGTTGTTTAAGTCTATTTCGACCTTGAATACAACTATATGTTCCCGTCTGATGCCTAAATGCATCAATTAGTTCCCTTTCTTCTGTCTAACCAAGACGAGGGTTGGAGAGTCGGGTCCCGACCAATCCTAACTCATGCTGGCCGGAGCAGATCCGTTCTGGCGGCGCATGGGTCCTAGCCTCCGTATTCACTGGCGGCATAGTTTAGAGTAGTGAAGCAGCGTTCCCATAGACAACAGGGGGATACAGGCGGCAAACTCAAACCTTCCTTCTCCCCCTTCCTCTCCTCCTCACTTACCTCCCCCTTTTACTATCCAGTCTCTTGGTACCTGTTCAGTAGCCTATTCAAAACTAACTAATCATTTTAATAGAATTGTTCCTAATAATTTTCTTGCTAAATTCTGAAGAAAATTAAATGAAAAGTGATTTTTGACGAAAATGAAGTATTGCCTGAAATAGTCGAGTTTGGTTAGTTTGATCTATTTCAGATAAATGGACAGCTGACAAGAAATTATCTTCTGGACGTCCAGAGTATAGGTTTTAGAAGTAATGACGGAAACTTCTCTAGGTAAAGTCTAGAACCTTAGTTTGCTAGTGCTAATTAAGCACATTAATTAGATGTGAAAGCTTTACCAACCCACACGTAATAATAATAGTGATAAGAGATAAAAATAATAAAAAATAACACTTGGTAAAATCTGTACAGTCAAATCCTTTGAGGCTAACCCTCTGTATGTATATTTCATAAACACTTAAAACATTGCCACTTACCGTGCACTGTACATGTGAAAAGTACTTGTGTATTGTAATGTATACTGTACAGTAAAAATGACCGACCTGAAACCCTATGAAGTAAAATGATAGACAAATTCTAGCCAAAGCGCTTCCCTCTTTTGCTACCCTTGCCGTAGCTTTTCCCCCTTTTTGCACAAGCCACAGTGTTCTACCTTCCAGCTCTCTTTACAAGCTAAACTGTCTGTAGTCACCCATCTGAAATCTCTTTGTTATTCTCCTACATCTATCCCCTTTTTAATGAACACGCCTTGCTTCATTATATCACCTTATTTTCTCCTACCTCTTGTGTATTCTTATTATTTATGTTGCACCATTCAAATCGCAATGCTCAATTTTTCTTCCTGAACTGGAGTACTCAACTCTTGATTTTTGATCAAGTAGTTTTTAATATTGTTGTATTCTAAAATGTTTTTTATATTTTGGTATTTAAAAGTGGTTTTTGATATTTTTATATTCTTAATTGGTTTTTGATATGATGGTATGCTTGTTTCATACATAGCTTCTCTTTTTTTCTCTCTTACTTGCTTCCATAGTTAAATATTCTTTTGTCGATAACTATCAAGTTTTTCCTCTCGTTATTTCACCTCCCCCCCCACCTCCTTTAATAGAAGCTTTATACTTGGTGGATTTGGACATTTTCCTGTCTTTACCCTTTGCGTTTGTGTTCACAAACAAAATTATTTTCTTCTAATTCTTTCTGAGCACGAGTTCTAACCTTGTGTTGGTTTAATTACAGAAAACAAACAGAAAATGACATGTTTATAATAAGTAAACCTTATTTGTTTACATATTAGACAATAAAGAAAAATTGAAGAATTCTAAAAATCTACATCTAAATAATTAAAAAGTCATCATTAAAGGGGGTTGAACATCACAGAAATTTTAAAATATTTAAAAATCTGAATATTTTTTATTCAAGACGATTGGTGTGCAACTTGTGTTGGTTGTGGAGGTCTGATCCAAGATCAGTTTATTCTCCGGGTATCCCCAGACCTATCTTGGCATGCAGCTTGTTTGAAGGTATTCCAACTTTATTATCATCTAAAAAAGTATTCCAAAAATAAACATTACTTTATCATTATTATCGAAATCAGTTATCATTATCATTTTTGAATTGACCCTGAGAATTGTTTCAGTGCTGTGAGTGTAACACCCTCTTAGATGAAAAACAAACCTGTTTTGTCCGAGATGGAAAACCGTTCTGTAAGAAAGACTATGTCAGGTTATAAATAAAACACTTAAAATCTATTGATGTAATAATAATGTACGTAAACACTTTTCCAATGATATGAAGGACAAATAAATACAGGGTAAGTAAAAAACGGGATTAGTGCTGTAGAACAAAAACTTTAATAAAAATATGTTTTATGCTAAAAAATAAACCAAATTCTAAAATATTTTTAGTACATGGTTATTTGTGGTGCTTAAAATTAAGTCTTATAAATGCATAAAAAGGTTAAAAAAATCTCCCTTTTGGGAGGGGACACATGAACGTGCCATTTTGCCACCTTTGTAAATTTGGTGTGATTTTTGTAGATTTGTATAAAATATTTCTATGTACCAAAAACATTTTATCATTTTGTTAATTACATTTTATTGATTTATAGCTAAACCTTAAAACCGGCTAAAAAAGATTTACTGTATTTTACTCACCCTGTACTCACCCGTTACTTTCGCAATGACAGACAAATAAATTCATTTCTATTGATGAAAATGTAAATACTTTTCCATTGACGGTCATACGAAAATATACGTTACAAATAAACATGTACTTAATTTCTTAAACGTACATGTTGTACAAATATTGTCATATACGATACATAAACACAGTTAAAGACATTTTAGTATGAAATCCTTGTGTTTATGTTAATCTGTTTAGTTTTCAAATCTTGCTAAACCTTTGTTAAAAGTTATAAAACTGTGAAAACTTCTCTCCAAGGAACGAAATTACTTACAGTTTCTTTGTAAAGAAACTATTCTTTCCTTCAATAATCCGTTCTTGTCGGAGAGATTTCGCTAAGCTCCTGAACCCAACCAGGAAAAATACTAATCTTCTAATGAAGGAACAAAGAATAAGGATATTTGGGGTATTATGTCAGATTTGTATTTGCGGTTACACTACTTAACATAAATAGAAATGTTTAAATATTCTTTAAATGAGATGGAGCGTTATTTTTTGTATAAAATTGATATTTTGGTGAAAGGTTGTGGCTATTTTTTCACTCAGATATTATAACATAAAAATACATGCGTTGCCCGTAGAATTCTTGTAAATCAATTTTTGAAGAAAAAAATTCGTATTTTTATCAGCCTATGGGTTCCATCAAAAAATGTCAGCCCATTTGGCCCAGCCGTTTTGCCGGCTATAGGAAACCATATAAACCAATGTATGGTTTTATTATATAGATATATTATTAGATTTATATATATATATATATATATATATTAAATATATATATTTACAACCTAACAAATAAACCTTACAAACCGCGTTAATAAAAATAATATACCGATATAAAGGATCTAACAAGGTAAAAAAAACTCACAAAATGTCAGTAATACTAAAAAGTGTATTATTAATTAGGATTTAGATTGGTAATTTTTACATATTTGTGTTTGAATTGACTATAAACTTTCAATTTCAACACATCTACATAACTAGCGCATAACAAAAATCCAATCTCTCGGTTTTAAAATTCCGTTTATGCAAAATACGATTTTTAGCCCAAAACCTAAAAACAATATTCATCTTTTTATCTAACTATTTCAATTCAAATAGACTATAAGTCACATGTCTCTAGTCACGTGTCAGGGCGTTGGAATCAGATAAATACTACGATATTGAAAGTCATGATGACTCCCCGGCTAATTAAACCTTCCTTTTCAAGTGTTTAGACTAGAACGTGTGTACTGTGTATGTTAAGTGCAGGAGGTTGCAAGAGAGGGAGAGGGAGGGTAATATTCCCTCATCACTCCCACCTCCACATGTATTGTTACCACAAAATTTCACTTTATCATCGGTTTCATTAGGGTAAAAGCTTTGCAGTGTAAAAAGGAGAATTCCCAGGGAAGCTCCGAAACCTTTTAGTCTCGGGGATTTTAAACCATGGCTCCGATATTTAGTCCTTCGATCTTTTGACATTCTGATTTGATTCTAAAAAATGTTCTACCTTGTCTTATCAATTGCTGACTTTGTTCTAAAAAGCGTCTATGAATCGAGTAGTTTCTTAATTTGTTCAAAGTCCTCTCATAGATCCCTATTCTACCACTATTGTCCAACGTTTTCCTAAGATCCCTTTTCTACCATGCACTATTGTCCTACATTTTCCATAGATCCCTATTCTGCCACTATTGTCCTACATTTTCCATAGATCCCAATTCTCCCCGTATTGTCCTAATTTCTCCCTCTGTTGTACTCTAAGTTCTCTATCCCTTTATTCTCCCTCTGTTGTCCTAAGTTTTTCCTCTAGCTGTTGTACTACGTTCTCTACAGCCCCTAATTTTCCCTCTGTTGTCCTAAGTTTTTGTCTAGCTGTTGTACTACGTTCTCTACAGCCCCTAATTCTCCCTCTGTTGTCCTAAGTTTTTCCTCTAGCTGTTGCACTACGTTCTCTACAGCCCCTAATTCTCCCTCTGTTGTCCTAAGTTTTTGTCTAGCTGTTGTACTACGTTCTCAACAGCCCCTAATTTTCCCTCTGTTGTCCTAAGTTCACTTTATCTCCCAGTTCTCCATTCACTGTCCAGATTTTTGTGTTAGAGGTCTACTTCTCGGTTTATCAACTTCACATCAGCACAAACAATAGAGAATATAATTTGGCGGAATTTTTTAATGATTTTAGATTGAGTAGGATTAGTTCTGCATGTGTCCAGAATACAAACAACCACAAACATCTGTTTTTTTTGACGATAAAAATTTTAAACTTTTTATAAAATTATATTTTTGAGTTTTGATGGTTGAATGATTTTGTCGAGGCGGTGATTTCCTGAAATACATCTAATTCTTTTCAATTTGAACACTTTTTTGTTCAAACTACTTTTCTTACAAAAAGTTGGTGAAACTGGTGACAGGTATTCAGCAACATCCAAACAATAAATAACGCTTAATAACATTTTTCTTAAAATTTATTTCCTAAAGAAACTGAGTTTTGTCACAAAGTCACATTTTATAATCTCTATATCTTGGCAACATGATGGCATAAACCTATATATTATACTATTAATCTAACAAAATTTATAGTTTAAAGTATCAAAAGTCTTCGGGATGCAAAGATAAAAGGAATGAGAAAATTTGAGTTTGTGGCAAAAAACTCATTTCCTTTGTTAAGAATTAAAAAGGATGAAAGAACATCTTACAAAACATAGTTAAATCTATTTGGCCGCTAAACGTCTGCATACTTTAATTAAGAAAAGTTCAGAATAGGCTATAGCTACGCTACGTTTTAATAACAAAAATTTAAGAATTAAACCTATATAATCAAATAAATTACTATTTGTGATGATTATTGATTTCGTTTTAGAACATGTCACATATTTTTTGAAGCAAATGCAAATTTTGGGCGCAAAACACGTTTTGGAACATGTCGCGTTTTTGAGACATCTAACAGATTGGAATCAATGATATTTTCAAGCATTTACATAATTCGCATACAGTAGAATTTAGATAATGAAACAATGAAAATGAAAATAAATATTTCAAAATATAACGACTAAAAGCAATAAAAACTTCTAATAGCAATATTATGTTGTTCTTACAATTAAATTGAACAGAAAAATGCGGGGAAATTTTTATTGAAAATAGAGGAAACTTGAAATCATCTGTACTTCCCGTATTTAAAAGTATTATGTGCAAACAAATTTTATAATACTTTAGAAGATAAACATATTTTCATTGATTAATGTTATTCTGTAAAATATGAAAGTTCGTTTTATTCTGAATTGTTGAATTATTTTCAAATTATGGATCGTTTCAAAAGTTGGTTTTTGTTCCAGAACGCGTCCAAGTTTCGAATTCGTGAAATTTACGAAGATGGAAAACCTTGAATTGTTTCGAAAATGGTATGGGGTTTAATTGAAAATGAACGATCATTCGCAGTTCAAGTTTTAGAAAAGAAGTAATTAGTGTTATTTGTTGTTCTCGTCGTGCGTAATAAAATGTTTAGTTTCTTTAATTGATATTTGTTCTCGGCACAAGAAGAGTTACTAAAACGTTGATCATAATATTTGTGCCCAAACCTGACACTCAGTGTAAGGTTTGGAACATAAGCACAGTTTGTAACTTTCTTCCCCAGAAATAAATCTTGCAGGTAACTTTAAATTTCATATAAATGGTACAAATATTTTTTTCTTCAGAATAGTTCAGACTTTTCAACAGGCTTAAATTTAGAGGAAGAAATACATTAAAAGTATGCAGAACACACTCTTGAAGCTTATATTTCCGACCTGCAACCTTTTTTGGTACACAATTTGTGATCTGTAAAAGACAATATTTAAAAGTTGACGTTAAAAATTATAATACTTCAAATATCGAAATTGAAAAGACTGTAATATAATCTCTTTCTCGCTAACTCACACAATTTGAATCAATTTCGACCCTGTGTCGTGGGTTTCAAGATTATAAAATCTCTAAGGCTTAATTATATCCTTGATTTTTAGTTTGCATTTGGGTTGTTTAAGTCTATTTCGACCTTGAATACAACTATATGTTCCCGTCTGATGCCTAAATGCATCAATTAGTTCCCTTTCTTCTGTCTAACCAAGACGAGGGTTGGAGAGTCGGGTCCCGACCAATCCTAACTCATGCTGGCCGGAGCAGATCCGTTCTGGCGGCGCATGGGTCCTAGCCTCCGTATTCACTGGCGGCATAGTTTAGAGTAGTGAAGCAGCGTTCCCATAGACAACAGGGGGATACAGGCGGCAAACTCAAACCTTCCTTCTCCCCCTTCCTCTCCTCCTCACTTACCTCCCCCTTTTACTATCCAGTCTCTTGGTACCTGTTCAGTAGCCTATTCAAAACTAACTAATCATTTTAATAGAATTGTTCCTAATAATTTTCTTGCTAAATTCTGAAGAAAATTAAATGAAAAGTGATTTTTGACGAAAATGAAGTATTGCCTGAAATAGTCGAGTTTGGTTAGTTTGATCTATTTCAGATAAATGGACAGCTGACAAGAAATTATCTTCTGGACGTCCAGAGTATAGGTTTTAGAAGTAATGACGGAAACTTCTCTAGGTAAAGTCTAGAACCTTAGTTTGCTAGTGCTAATTAAGCACATTAATTAGATGTGAAAGCTTTACCAACCCACACGTAATAATAATAGTGATAAGAGATAAAAATAATAAAAAATAACACTTGGTAAAATCTGTACAGTCAAATCCTTTGAGGCTAACCCTCTGTATGTATATTTCATAAACACTTAAAACATTGCCACTTACCGTGCACTGTACATGTGAAAAGTACTTGTGTATTGTAATGTATACTGTACAGTAAAAATGACCGACCTGAAACCCTATGAAGTAAAATGATAGACAAATTCTAGCCAAAGCGCTTCCCTCTTTTGCTACCCTTGCCGTAGCTTTTCCCCCTTTTTGCACAAGCCACAGTGTTCTACCTTCCAGCTCTCTTTACAAGCTAAACTGTCTGTAGTCACCCATCTGAAATCTCTTTGTTATTCTCCTACATCTATCCCCTTTTTAATGAACACGCCTTGCTTCATTATATCACCTTATTTTCTCCTACCTCTTGTGTATTCTTATTATTTATGTTGCACCATTCAAATCGCAATGCTCAATTTTTCTTCCTGAACTGGAGTACTCAACTCTTGATTTTTGATCAAGTAGTTTTTAATATTGTTGTATTCTAAAATGTTTTTTATATTTTGGTATTTAAAAGTGGTTTTTGATATTTTTATATTCTTAATTGGTTTTTGATATGATGGTATGCTTGTTTCATACATAGCTTCTCTTTTTTTCTCTCTCACTTGCTTCCATAGTTAAATATTCTTTTGTCGATAACTATCAAGTTTTTCCTCTCGTTATTTCACCTCCCCCCCCACCTCCTTTAATAGAAGCTTTATACTTGGTGGATTTGGACATTTTCCTGTCTTTACTCTTTGCGTTTGTGTTCACAAACAAAATTATTTTCTTCTAATTCTTT
>NW_019396031.1:0-12394 GCF_000591075.1 Eurytemora carolleeae
CAATTTCCATATTATCCTTACCGTGTGTGACCTAAAATTAATATGAAGTTATTTTAGAACCTATGACCCATTTTTATAACGAAGATTTATCTATAATATTTGATACATTACTTTCCTGACAGAGTTCTATGTTTTGATGAAACGCCCCTTATGTTTTCCCCACCTTTGAGATATATATGTTCATCTGATGCTGAATCAGCAGAAAGCCCTTTTCAAGCAAATGCCCATATATGGTAAAACTAAGCATTGAATTCCCCCATGTTCTCGTAGAATCCCCTCCCTTTCAATAAACAACCTAGGGAAATGGCAAACAGAATCTGGACATCTTCCATGCCTTCATTATACAGAGGATTGAGGTGGGAGGTGGGGGGTTGGGTTTGAGAACATTCTAGATCTTCTATTTATGATTTATATACAACTTTTTTAAAGATTTTAAATAATCATCTTTTTATTAGTTGAGGTATTGATCAGACTGCCAAATCTAAAGATGTTTATTTCTGGTTTATCTATAGATAGAACCCTTTAAAGGAAATGTTTTCCTACGACCCTCCATATATAGAGTGGTGTGTTCGATTTACGTGTTTTTTTGGTTTAAAATAGTTTCAAATTTTGAAAATTTCTTTTATTGTCTCTGCCGCAAAAATCAGCAAGTAACTTTTACAGAGAACCCACAAATAAAAATGTTTAGCTACAAAAACTAGTATATCTCATTCTTCCTTAATCAGATAAAGATTTAGACCCAACCTTCGTGAATCGCACTTGCCATTTTATTAAAATTACTTGTTCAGTCTCATAAATATCTTGATATGAAAGTTAAATCTAGAGATCTTGAAAAAGCTAATAAATTATATGTGTAATAATAATAAATTAATGAAGTAAGATTAGATTTTGCAAACAAGTTCCTTAAATAAATTTAAAGAGAGGGGGAGGGGTTTACCTGGATGCAAAAAGTGGAAGCAATTAAATCAGAAGAGCAAGGTCTACAAGGAAAAGGAGTATACGTCTCAAACTTGGCTTGCGACGGTTAAATTAAGAATCTCAAAGGAGAATGATAAAATTGGGAAGCGATGGTTGAAGGTATGGTAATTTAAAGTTTTAATTAAAAAGGATGAAAAGATGAAAATGATAAAGGAAGATGGGGAAGAATGGAAGAGGATCAACAGAAAATAAGAGGATGGGGAAGAATGGAAGAAGAGGATAAAAAGGTTTGAGAAGGATGTGGAAGAATGGAAGAAGACGAAAAATGATAGAGAAGGATGGGGAAGAATGGAAGAAGATAAAAAGGTTAGAGAAGGATGGGGAAGAATGGAAGAGGATGAAAAAGGTTAAAGAAGGATGGGGAAGAACGGAAGAGGATGAAAAAGGTTAGAGAGGATGGGGAAGAATAGAAGAAAATGAAAAAGGGTAGAGAAGGATGGAGAAGAATGGAAGAGGATGAAATAGGTTAGAGAAGGATGGGGAAGAAAGGAAGAGGGTGAAAAAGGTTAGAGAAGGATGGGGAAGAATGGAAAAGACTGAAAAAGGATAGAAACTGATTTGGGAAGAAAGGAAGAAGATGAAAAAGGATAGAGAAGGATGGAGAAGAATGAAAGAAGATGAACAAGAATAGAAGAGGATGGAAACGGATAGAAGAAGATGTAAAAGAATTGAAGATGATGCAAAGGATAGAAGAAAATGGAAAAGGATAAAAGATGATGGACAACAATAGAAGAGGATGGAAAAGAATAAAAGAGAATGGAAAAGATGAGAAGAGGGATGGAAAAGAAAAAAAGAGTATGGACAAGAATAGAATGGATGGAAAATGATAGAACACGATGGACAAGAATAGAAGAGTATGGAAAAGAAGAGAAGAGTATGGAAAGAAGAGAAGAGTATGGAAATTAGTATCTAGGATATGTTGGATAACCTTTTCAAATGTCTTTCTCTCTAACTTCAAGGTAATAGTTAGTATATACAGATTATCTCTGTATGCCCATATATGGATATTTTAAATTCAAAGCAAAGAAAACAAAATGTTAACATTTGTTGCAGAGGTGAATAGGAACACAGGAATTCAGGATGCAAATATAGTAAGATTATTCAAAGGGAAGATAAGCAAGAATTAGTAATCTATTCATAATTTATAATGATGACTAAAGTTTAATAGTAGTTATTCAGACATTGTATTTAATCATGCTTTTTTTATTCATAATCGTCGATTATTACTATTATACTGCTTGGCGCAATCATATTAAACATGATAAATCTGATACATCAATTAAAATAAATCTATATATATACTTAGCTTGTCTATCTGCAGTCTGTCCGTTTGTATCCAATAAACGTCAAAACGGCTGAACCGATCGGGACCTTACATGACCCCAGGGAAGGTTGAAGGAACATCCAAATTGGAAAAAATTTTGGAAAATATTTGGAATTTTTTTGGGAAAAGCCGCCAATTCAAAAAGAAAAATCTGCTAAAATTATAAATCATTTAAAATGACTTTCAAAGCAACAGTAAAATATATTAAAGTTATCCAAAAAGCTTAGTAATGTAAATTCATAAAATTGTAAAACGTACAATATTTTTTTAATTATTAAAGGGACTGTTGATGCAATTCGAAGTGACCCTACGTCATTCACAACGGGACCCTTTAAACCTTTATCTCATGAATATCGTTGTTTTCTAGCTTAAAAAGTATTCAATTCTTACAATTTATTTCCATTGTTTTGCTAAAAGAAATCCGCAAGTCACATTTATAAAGGTACCTCGATAGAAAAAAGTTAAACACATGGATATTTAATTGATACTTGAACATACAAAACTATTAAAGGACACCGTTGTGCATCAGACGTGCCATTTTTAAAACAGAGGGCCACTTGAAATTATGTACACTACACAGTTCCTTTAATGGACATAGATTTAGGAAAAATAAACCATTGATAACAAGACAGATTAATTTACCAACTAGTTATATAGATGCAGAGTAATTAATCAACAAAAACGGATCCAAGCAAAGAAACAAATTAGCTTAAGGACAGATATATAGGCGAAGTATAAAATTATCAAGGACGGGTACAGGTGAGTAACAGATAAATAAGGAGGGATACAGCTGGAGTATTAAGTAAACAAAGACAGATACAGGTGAGTAAACGATAAATAAGGACAGATACAGCTGGAGTCTTAAGTTAACAAGGACGGATACAGGTGAGTAACAGGTAAAAAAGGACGGATACCGCTGGAAACGGATACAGGTGAGTAAAAGATAAATAAGGAGGGATACAGCTGGAGTATTAAGTTAACAAGGACGGATACAGGTGAGTAACAGATAAATAAGGACGGATACAGCTGAAGTATTAAGTTAACAAGGATAGATACAGGTGAGTAACAGATAAATAAGGACGGATACAGCTGGAGTATTAAGTTAACAAGGACAGATACAGATGAGTAACAAATAAATAAGGACGGATACAACTGGAATATTAAGTTAACAAGGACGGATACAGGTGAGTAACAGATAAATAAGGAGGGATACAGCTGGAGTATTAAGTTAACAAGGACGGATACAGGTGAGTAATAGATAAATAAGGACGAATAGAGCTAGAGTATTAAGTTAACAAGAACGGATACAGGTGAGTAGCAGATAAATAAGGACGGATACAGGTGAGTAGCTGATATATAAGGACGGATACAGCTGGAGTATTAAATTAACAAGGACGGATACAGGCGGATGAACAAAATTAGAATGGACAGCTACAGGCGAAGTATAGAAATATAAAGGACGGATACAGGTGAGTAATAGATAGATAAATGGAGTAATACATTAGCAAGGACGTACAGGCAAATTAATAAGGAAGGACGGATGCCGGCAGAGTAATGGGTAAGCAAGGACTAATACAGACGGATTAATGAATCAACAAGGACGGATACAGACAGAGTAATGAATCAAGAAGGAGAGATACAGACGAATTTATGAATCAACAAGGAGAGATACAGACGGATTTATGGATCAACAAGGACGGATACAGACGGAGTAATGAATCAAGAAGGACGGATACAGATGGATATATGACTCAACAAGGACAGATAGGGTCGGAGTAATGAATCAACAAGGAGAGATACAGACGAATTTATGAATCAACAAGGAGAGATACAGACGGATTTATGGATCAATAAGGACGGATACAGACGGAGTAATGAATCAAGAAGGACGGATACAGATGGATATAATGAATCAACAAGGACATATACGGTCGGAGCAATGACTCAACAAGGACAGATAGGGTCGGAGTAATGAATCAACAAGGACAGATACGGTCGGAGTGTATACAGGAACTAAATAATAAAGAAATGTTTGAAGAAATAAAATAAAAAGAGATGAAGAGATTAAGTTAGATGAACCCGTATTTGCAAAAGATAAATCAAAGAGAAATGCATGAATGAATATCAGATATTTAGATTTTTTCAATTTAAGATATCTGAAAGAAATCGATATTTTTATTTAACTGTAAGCGTAAATGAGAAATTTATACTTCAAAAATCTTATATTAAAAAATATTTCAGAAAAATATAAGATTTATTAAACGAGACATCCGTCCTCGTAGGATGAATATCCCTGGGAGCATAATCCGCTCCTGCTCTATATAGAGGTATGATCCTAACATTTAGATTACGGTCCGACCTACTGCTTTGGCCTTTCATAGCGTGCCGGGCAGGCTGGAGTATTGAGGTTGGCCGGGCAGCTGGGGGACCCTGGAGGGCTGTTTTCTGCTGACTTCAACACTTCTTATATTTAGCCTCAATATTTAGCAGAGGCACTCGAGATCAAACAGTCTTACGAGTCACTTCTACACAGGCGGAGGTAGGGACAAGTTTCATAATCAAGGGGTTCGGGGATAAAAGAAATATATATTTTTGTTAAAAATTGGTATTCAAAACTTTTTAATTTTAGGAAAATAAAAATCCGAAAAGATGTGTGACGACGAAGTTGCTGCTCTAGTTGTAGACAATGGATCTGGAATGTGCAAAGCTGGATTTGCTGGAGATGATGCTCCCAGAGCCGTCTTCCCTTCCATCGTCGGTCGTCCCCGTCACCAGGGTGTCATGGTCGGTATGGGACAGAAGGACTCCTATGTTGGAGATGAAGCCCAGAGCAAGAGAGGTATCCTCACCCTGAAGTACCCCGTTGAGCACGGAATCATCACCAACTGGGATGATATGGAGAAGATCTGGCATCACACCTTCTACAACGAGCTCCGTGTTGCCCCTGAGGAGCAGCCCGTCCTCCTGACTGAGGCTCCCCTCAACCCCAAGGCCAACAGAGAGAAGATGACACAGATCATGTTCGAGACCTTCAACTCTCCCGCTATGTATGTCGCTATCCAGGCCGTCCTCTCCCTCTATGCTTCCGGTCGTACTACCGGTATTGTTCTAGACTCCGGAGATGGTGTTTCCCACACCGTTCCCATCTATGAAGGTTATGCTCTCCCCCACGCCATCCTTCGTCTGGATCTGGCTGGTCGTGATCTTACTGATTATCTCATGAAGATCCTGACTGAGAGAGGATACTCCTTCACCACCACCGCTGAGAGAGAGATTGTCAGGGACATCAAGGAGAAGCTGTGCTATGTTGCCCTGGACTTTGAGCAGGAGATGGCCACCGCTGCTGCCTCCACCTCCCTGGAGAAGTCATATGAGCTTCCCGACGGTCAGGTCATCACCATCGGTAATGAGAGGTTCAGGTGCCCTGAGGCCCTCTTCCAGCCTTCCTTCCTTGGAATGGAGTCCTGTGGTATCCACGAAACCGTCTACAACTCCATCATGAAGTGCGACGTTGATATCCGTAAGGACCTGTACGCTAACACTGTCCTGTCCGGAGGTACCACCATGTACCCCGGTATTGCTGACAGGATGCAGAAGGAGATCACCGCCCTGGCTCCCTCCACCATCAAGATCAAGATCATTGCTCCCCCTGAGAGGAAGTACTCCGTATGGATCGGTGGATCCATCCTGGCCTCCCTCTCCACCTTCCAGCAGATGTGGATCTCCAAGCAGGAGTATGATGAGTCTGGACCCGGAATTGTTCACAGAAAGTGCTTCTAAATTTCTCTTTCCTTTACTAATTGCAAAACTGCCAATATTTTCTTACACTCAATTTTTCAATGGTCTGATTACTCTGCTCTAACTAAATTAATCAGTCTCCTGAGCTTTCTCAGATAAAACGTTCGTTTAGATGAACAAGTTGGTAACATAAAGGATTCAGTGGTGCTTTTCATTTGTGATAATCATGTATTTAATGTAAATAAATCGTAAATATGTAATTTATTCTATTCAATTTATTTCAAATCTAGAATAATGATTTGGCATTAAAAAACGAAAAGTATAGATATATATAAATTTAACAATAACAATTTTTTTCCTAATATACCAGAGAAAGTTTGAGGGATGAAATTGGAAAGGCAGTTTTTACGGAATACGCACATTTTCGCTTTCCCATGGGAAAGACTGGTTAAGACCCAAAGGAATTCATATGTTCTATTCTAATGATTAACAATTCCTTGGCTTTTGAAATTAGATCAGAAAACTAAACACTCTACACTAAGGCCCACTATTTCTTCGGTAGGAGTACTGTAGATCAATGAAGTACTAACGAAAAGCTTATCTTAGGTTCTAAAAGGGTCATTACGAATTGTTTAATTGACTTCAAACGACAGATCACATTCACTACATGGCGGATTTTTTCCGTTTCTGGGAGATATATCAACAAAGATACCAAGCAAGACAATAAGGCAAGGAAAGTTAATTGTTGTTGCGTATTCTCTGCGTACATAAATTGAAACCAGTTCTCTCTGGGCGGTGTTTGTAAACAAGAATATATGCATCAGTGGTCTTCTAGTATTCGAGGAGGATAAAAGCATTTAATTTTGATATTTTTGAAAATTCTCATAATAGTTTCCTATGATCAGAATATTTCTTAGATTTTTTATGTGAAAATGGATCCCGTGTCAGGCGGTTACATCCGTCTAGGAAAGTTAATTGCTGTTGCGTATTCTCTGTGTACATAAATTGAAACCAGTTCTCTTTGGGCGGTGTTTGTAAACAAGAGTATATGCATCAGTGGTCTTCTAGTATCTGAGGAGGATAAAAGCATTTAATTTTGGCAATTTTTATAATTCACATAATAGTTTCCTATGATCAGAATATTTCATAGATTTTTTAATGTGAAAATGGATCCCGTGTCAGGCTGTTACATCCGTCTTGTGTTTACTTTACCGCCCAGAGACAGACATTGCAGTACTAAAATTGCGTACACCGTGAAATAATTATCTTTACATTAGAATTCTTTAGTACCAAGTATCTTCCTTGGTAAGAACCAAAACCAATTTTTAATGATTGGTAAAATAATTTTTATTTAAACCTAAAAATAACAAGGGTCCATATAATTCCATCTGATCAATCCCAAATGTTTAAAGATTGATATTAGGGGCAGAAATAAACCATGTTGTTATTCTTAACAATTGGAAGTATAATGTCAAGTTGTAGAAAAATATTCCATACTGCAGAATGTATACTGCAAAGGAGTGTTTTAAATTTGGGAACAGAAATGGAATTATATGGACCCCTGAAAAATAAAGATAGATCTGATCAAGGTACTAATATAATTCAAGGAAAGTTAATTGCGGTCGCGTATACTCTGCGTACATATATATTGAAACCAGTTCTCTCTGGGCGGAATTTGTAAACAAGAATAGATGCATCAGTGTTCGTCTGGTATCCGAGGAGGTTAAAAGAATTTAATTTTGTTAATTTTGAAAATTCACATAATCGTTTCCTATGACCAGAATATTTCATAGATTATTTTTGTGAAAATTGATTCCATGTCAGGCTGTGACATCCGTCTTGTGGTTACTTTTCCGCCCAAAAACAGTACACTGCAGTACAAAAAATGCGCACACCTCTGAAATAACTTTCCTTGCATTAGTACCTTGGATCTGATAATTATTGTGTAGAAAGTAGAACTACTATTATTGTCTTTGCATATACACTAGATCTACTTTTATGATCCTTGTGTAGTAAGTAGATCTACTATGATGGTCCTTGTGTAGAAAGTAGATCTACTATGATGGTCCTTGCGTAGAAAGTAGATCTACTATTATGATCCTTGTGTAGAAAGTAGATCTGCTATGATGGTCCTTGTGCAGAAAGTAGATGTAATATTATGGTCCTTGTGTAGAAAGTAGATCCACTATTACTATCCTTGGTTTGAAAGTATATCTACTCCTATGATCCTTGTGTAGAAAGTATATCTAATATGATGGTCCTTGTGTAGAAAGTAGATAAACTATTGTAATCTTTGTATTGAAAGAAGATCTACTATTATAATCTTTGTATTGAAAGTAGATCTACTATTATGATCTTTGTATTGAAAGTAGATCTACTATTATGATCTTTGTATTGAAAGTAGATCTACTATTATAATCCTTATGTAACAAGTAGATCTACTATTATGGTCCTTGTGTAGTAGAAAGTAGATCCACTATGATGGTCCTTGTGTAGAAAGTATTGTATTGAAAGTTGATCTACTATTATGATCTCTGTGTAGAAAGTAGATCTACTATTATGATCTTTGTGTAGAAAGTAGATCTACTATTATAATCCTTATGTAACAAGTAGATCTACTATTATGGTTCTTGTGCAGTAGAAAGTAGATCTACTATGATGGTCCTTGTGTAGAAAGTAGATCTAATATCCTGATCCTTGTGTAGAAACTAGATTTAATATCCTGATCTTTGTGTAAAAACTAGATCCTGATCTTTGTGTAGAAAGTAGATATAATATCCTGATCTTTGTGTAGAAAGTAGATCTAATATCCTGATCTTTGTGTAGAAAGTAGATCTAATATCCTAATCTTTGTGTAGAAAGTAGATCTAATATCCTGGTAAAATCAAGGATAATCATGTATCTGAGCGTTAAACCTTGGAGAGTGAAATCTTGAACCTTACTCAGTTTTCCCTCAACTCTCTCCCACACCTCTACCCTCAGCTAACCCCGGATCAGTGCTGGTATGCATACTGGAGATAAACTGGATATATCCTGAATAAACAGTGATAACCAGAAAACTCTGGAATAGTAAGACGACTTTTAGACTTCTTAAGTTATGACTTTAAATAGTCTAATGAACTAGAAGCACAGCTGTTGTGCAGTGTAAACAGACCCGTCACACTTAAAAAGTTATTTGATACGTCTAGTAAAACTATTTGCTTTGTAACAACATCAAATACACTTAAGAATTGTTTTAATGTCGTCTTCCCATTCCACAGTTTTCTGGTTCTCAATGTACAAATTGACATGTACTGGTATATATTTATACTTATTAGATGTATATACTTTATCTTTGGTAAATCATATTTATTTTGATATTTTAATTGACTTCGGTTTTATCATAATCATGGAAGAATACATTTTAAAACAGAAATGAAAAGAACAACACAATTTTTTTTTATTTTGGTTATATTCTTATTCACATACATGCGTAAATTAACTACAGGATATCCCACGAAAACATAATATGACTGCCAGATGAAATGTTCATTATTATATTTGGGTTACCCACAAAAGATGAAACTTCAATGACGACCTTTCAATTGCGTTTACAATTGCAAGAAACGAGTGTAAGAAATAATACTAAATAGAACCATTTGCAGACAAANAATAACTACACGAATTATTGAAAAAGACACCTTAAACTCTTCACCCACTGTCATGTTTAGTGGGACACCCTGTAGTAGATGAATTCTTGTCAATATTGAATATTTCTTCAAATTGTAATATTGTTATCTATTTAAAATATTATATCTTGATACTGGTCTTCGAGCACCCCCACCCCCTTTTATAATAATTTTACCATTATTTCTTTGTTGTGAGTATTATTTCTTCTTTAATTTACAAAATCATTAAACATTACGCTAAGGAATTAAGTTTCAAAAATGTTCCATTATTTTACAAAAAAAAAAATTTCTTACATCTTTTTTTGTGACTAAAAAAATAGACTATTGCAAGTACAGGGTTACCCACAAAAGATGAAACTTCAATGACGACCTTTCAATTGCGTATAACTATATGTAATTCAACGCATGAATATAAAAATATATATATTAACTATATGTAATTCAACACATGAATATAAAAATATATTTATTATCTATATGTAATTCAACGCATGAATATAGATATATATATATTAACTATATGTAATTCAACGCATGAATATAAAATATATATATTAACTATATGTAATTCAACGCATGAATATAAAAATATATATATTTTAACTATACGTAATTCAACGCATGAATATAAAAAAATTATATTAATCTGTTTGCTAACTCCGGATCCCACCTGTAGAATGTAGGTTTAAGCAACAGATATATTAAAATATCCCAAACCTACTGGAACAATGATTATTAAATATTTATCACAACATCAACAAAGAATAAAATAAGTTTATAGAACAAAATTTATTTCTTTAATTTATCAATATTTTTTCTTACATCATATGTTTCAGATACGAAGGTAGAGTTGAAAGAAGAAACGAAGTTCTGACGTAGATCGATCGATACCGAGGTTCAAGTTTAAGAGTATATTCAGAGAGAACAGTAGACATGCACTGTACACCATGGTTGGTAGCATTCGGCTGTATTCTTGCAATTCAGGCAAAAAAAGAGGTAAATTTGCATTCACTTTTTTATAGATGGTTTTTAAAGAAAATGTTACATTTTTTTCATATTCATAAAATTTCTGAATATTTTACGACTTATTCTAATCTGCTGAACTGAACCATATGGTTTATGTTTGTGACGCTGTAGATATAATATCATTCATTCAAAATAATCCTTTGTTTAAACTATTTTTCTGTTTTTATCCTTTCATCCAAAATTACATTATCGAACTAAGTAAACTTCTTTGATAGAAATTGTTTTAAATTTTTCAGAGTTTAGTGACTGAGGAGTTTCCTCTTCTTATGCCTAATGCAAAACCAGATCTACCAGAAACATACTTTTGTACACCAATCAGGTATACTTATTATATGTACTTTAGACTTGTACACTTACATCTTTAAAGAATAAACACAAAATTCGTGAAAGAATGATCACAAAAACCCCAGTCCTGATATTTCCAAAATATGAACCTCAATTGATAAAGTAACATGTTCGATTCACAACGGTATCTTTAAGAGCATTGTCGAATCAAGGATAAAGTATAGTTCAAGTTGGAAACAGACCTAACCTACTATATTTCAGGTTTGATACAGACCTAACCTACTATATTTCAGGTTGGATACAGGCCTAACCTACTATATTTCAGGTTGGATACAGACCTAACCTACTATTTTTCAGGTTGGATACAGACCTAACCTACTATAGTTCAGGTTGGATACAGACCTAACCTGCTATATATTTCAGGTTGGATACAGACCTATCCTACTATATTTCAGGTTGGATACAGACCTAACCTACTATATTTCAGGGTGGAAACAGACCTAACCTACTATATTTCAGGTTGGATACAGACCTAACCTACTATATTTCAGGGTGGAAACAGACCTAACCTACTATATTTCAGGTTGGATACAGACCTAACCTACTATATAGTCGGGTTTAGACCCAACGCAACCAAGATGACAGCCCACCACATGCTAGTTTATGGTTGCGAGGAACCAGGTAGGGTTGGGGGAAGAATGGTTAGGAAGGGGTAGGGAGGGGGGGGGTATTCCAGAAATATGAACATAATACTATGACAAGATTCTGTGAAATGAGCACTTTTGTTGGATTTTTAAATGCTACATCTAACAGGTTAAATATGACAGCTTTGAATTATTAAAAATATAAGAATCTAAAAAGATGGATGAAAAACAACTAATTTCTTGAAATCTAGGATCCAAGGATCCTCTGTGGAACTGCGGAGAGATGGCTGTAAAGCAACCAGGATTAAAGACGCATAAACCCTGTGGGTCTGGAGATCAGATTGTGTATGCCTGGGGGATGGATGCTCCCTCCCTTGAGCTCCCAGCCGGAGTTGGATTCAGGTAAATTGAAATAAAATACGATTATGAAAAGGTCGTCGTTTAACTTTTAGAATTTTAATTAATTTTCTATTTGCAAACCTATTCAAACGGAAAGGTATTTCTGGGGATAAAGACCAAATTATTCTCCCTGTTTTCGAATATATATTTAACCCAATTTGTAAACAAATTGCTTTTTTTCAAACAGTTTATCCGTCTGACTGCAGCACAAAGATAATATATATATAGATATGCAGGCAGGTAGAAACCTCCTTCCTAAATTGCTTGTAGCAGACAAATTTTTCTGAAAATTGATTCCATGTCAGGCTGTGTCCATCATCTTTTATCCTTTT
>NW_019396031.1:12554-52796 GCF_000591075.1 Eurytemora carolleeae
TTTATTTGTCAACCTAATTTTAGAAGTAAATTTCTAGAGATAATAATCACAAAATTTCCCTTGTCCTGCCATTTCCAAAATGTGGTCTGCCTTTTTTGTGCTTTCAATATTGCCCGAGATATGAAGAATTTCGTTCAGATTTCGACAATTTTGCTTTTATTTAACAAAATTGAAATCTGAACCAAACTCTTTATATCTCCGGTAATATTGAAAGCACAGAAAACGCAGACCACTTTTTGGAAATGCCAGGGCTAGGAGAATTATGTGATACTTGTTTCAAGAATTATACATGTTAAAGTAGATAGAAGACTAAATGTCAGAAATAAATTCAAATACCAAAGACGACTTTCAAGTCGTCTTGCTATTGTCATGTTTCGTAAGTACAACTGATCATAACATAAACAAAACGCGTACTGTATGTTTGTGTTACCTTGAAATTTAATTTTATTGGTCAAACAGGTCCAGATATAGCAACACTTGAACTATACAGGGTGCAATACGCGTACTGTATGTTTATATAACACAAATGCGTATTTCCTACAGATGGCAGCAAGAGGAGAAAGGAATATAGAAAGTAATCAATTTGCTATAGATGTCTCTCCTCGCACCTTCTCTCAGAGGTTCAAAAATTAGTTGTCTGCTACAAGCAATTTAGGAAGGAGGTTTCTACCTGCCTGCATATCTATATATATATTATCTTTGGACTGCAGATATACATATGGTCTTAAAAGTTAAACTATGCATTACTACCTCTAACAATTATAACTGTCCCTAAATACTAAAAACATGTTTTTTTTTATTTCTTGGACAGTTTACAAATGCATAACGTTAATTGGTAAAGTGCAAAAAATTAATGTACATTGTTTATCTTTATTTTCGTCTTGTCTCTCCTCGTCTTCTCTCAAAAAAGGTTTGAACAAATGTCGTCTTTTAGAAAAAATCTCTAAAAAAGGTTTCGTATATTTTTAACATGATTATTATTAAAGGGTTGGTGCAGACTCCAGTATCAAGTATCTGGTACTCCAGGTTCACTATGCTAGTATTGACGAGATCCCAGAGAAGGGAGATGATAGCGGTGTATTCCTCCAGTATACAGAGGAGCAGCAACCTAAATCTGCTGGAGTACTTCTCCTAGGAACCGGAGGATTTGCTCCTGCACATTCAACAACATATTTTGAAACCTCCTGTGAGATTGAGGATACAAGAGAAATCCATCCTTTCGCTTTTAGGACACACACGCATGGGCTAGGTTAGTTTTAACAATACAGTCATAACCAGAAAACAATAGAGTAGAAAGGCGACATTATAGCAATATACTTTGTTAGTTTTGATTTTGTGAGTTTTACATAGCAAATATTTTTACTATTAACCTAGCAAAGCACAATTTAAGTAAAACGGATCTATTTACACTACGTACAATGGCTATGTCTAATGTTCATTGAACTACATAGGTAGTTTAAGTTGAGTTGAGTTTAAAAGTCGTCTTCCTATTTCAGAGTTTCTGGTTATCACTGAACAATGCGTGGAGATAATGATTTACATTACACTCGTCAAAATTCTATAAATAGAAATTAAGAAATATTTTTAATACTTCAGGATGTGCATTTTCATTGAACCAAAGTTAGTATAAACATATCTTCGGTCGCTGTGGATAAGAAAAATACATTCTTAAATTCCCATATACAACTAAATAACTTTACTTATAGAACTTTTTGTACAGTTAAACTCTAAATGAGCCATACATCAAAAGAATTTATCAAATGTCAATTTTTCGATGGTTTTTATACTATTTTACGTAAATCTCAGTAATTTTGAACATAAATAAATAGCCACGAATATATGCGGGAACAGTTTCATAGAGTTCCATATAATCATTTAATTAAAAAACTAAATATCTGCAACATTCCATTATTAGAAAGTGAAGAATACTGTATGTAAATGAAAACTGAAAGGAGTTAAAAGGTCTGTAAGTCTTTATATCTATATAATGACAGCGATTGCATATCTTTGAAGACTTTACATTCTTCTTCCGAGGATGACGACATTTGAATTAGTAGATTTCTCCATTTACACTAAATTCAATCAACTGTTTTTGTAAGAAGAACTCTTCGCATAGCAATATTTTTATTCTAAATAATGTTTCTATTTTTCTGATGAGCACACGACAACCTTTACTCGATGCTATAAATGTGATGAATGCCGTAAGGTCGTCATCTCTTCAGGAACGACTTTCTTCTGCAAAGCAACTGCATGGGGTTTCGTGAAAAGGCGAACCAGCTTAATTATCTCTGTGCAAAACTATTCTCCATAAAGGGTCTTTAAGCGTTATTTCATGTGACCCTTCATGCAAAGTTGACAATGCCCGATTTACAATGATGCCCTATAAATAAGATTTGTCAGATCAAGAGGCTTTTTTTTTTAATTTTCATTTGTGTGTTCTCTGCAAAAGTGACGCGTATTTCTTGCTTATAAGAAACCATGGAGAAATTTAAGGAAATAAACACTTTTTGAGTCTACATCAGATTTAGGTTTCAAGTGTAATATTGTAAATAGTCCCTTTAATCTTTTGTAATGGACTTCGATGTCAAGACTGGATTGATTTAAAACCTATATCAAGGGCGAGTGTTTCAGGAAAGGTTGTATCTGGATGGAGGGTTCGGGATAAGAATAATTGGAAACTGATCGGTAAGAAGGATCCAATGCTCCCCCAGATGTTCTACCCTATAGAGACGGAGATGACGGTACGGAAGGGGGACACTATTGCAGCGAGGTGCACCATGGTCAACAACAGAGACAGGTTAGTTTATCTCCAGGGGTCGCAGGCCTGTACAACCCAACTTTTGGCGTACTTGCTCGTATATTTGTACGGTACAACAGTGGTGATCAGATATAGTAGGTGAAACCGGAGAGTATGGAATTAACATAAAACTGAAAAAGGGACTGGATATAGATATACATAGATAGAGGCTAGTCAACCCCAAACATTTATTTACCCCGCTAGTATGTAATTGGTCTGAGAAGAAAGAATAAAAACCCAGCTAAAGTTGAAGAATTAGACTGCTGAGAAATCAAAACAACATAAAACTGAGAGAAGTTTATTTGCTCAGATGGGAAATCATCTAAATACAAAAGTTTAGCCTTGACTTTATTTACAGCAAGGATCAGAACTTATTTGGAAAACTTGAGCTGCAACATTTGCTGACATCTTGTGATTGTAAATTGGTTTATATCAGGAATTATATCAGGAGAATAGGGTTAAAAACATCTCAAACCGCTTGTTACATGAAACTATAAACTTTAAGAAGGCGAAACTCCAAATCTGACGTAATTTTCTTTAGCTACAGACTCTGGAGTTTGATGCTATAGTAGAACATAGTAGAACCATAATTGAGATAAAATATAATATTTTCTTGGTTCAGTGCTCGACTGACTAGTTTCTCTTTCATGGTTTTCTCTGCAGTCTAGAAATACACACATGCCAAGATTGATAAGCTATCCAGTTCATATGTTTACTCAGACCATATTCATACAAATATAAATATGCTTTGCTGTTTGGTTTTTCAGGGATTGTTCTTGAAACTTGCCAAGGAACCGTGATCATCTCAAATCGATGTTCTTTATACAGAGAATTTTATATAAACCAGCTTCTACAGATAAGGTTTATGGATAGATGGTAGGGAGGGAGTAGAGAATAAGGTTTATGGATAGATGGTAGGGAGATATTTAGGACTACATATATCGGAGCTACTAATATATATAAAACTACTATTTAGGACTACATATATCGGGACTACTAATATATATAAAACTGCTATATAGGACTACATATATCGGAGCTACTAATATATATAAAACTACTATTTAGGACAGGATATATCGGGACTACTAATATATAAAAAACTGCTATTTAGGACAGTATATATCGGGACTACTAATGTAAACTGCTATTTAGGACAGTATTTATCGGGACTACTAATATATATAAACTGCTATTTAGGACAGTATATATCGGGACTACTAATATATATAAAACTGCTATTTAGGACAGTATATATCGGGACTACAAACGAGGATGAAATGTGTAATTTCTACATGATGTACTGGGTTGAAGGAAAACAACCAGTCACTCCTAACACATGCTTTACAAGGGTACGTCTAATATTTTAAACAAAAAATTTTAAGAATACTTTAAAAATATTAATAAATAACGTTTTTTTTTTAAATGATTAAATTTTCCAGGGCCCACCAACCTGGTCCTGGGGAGGATGGTTTGGAGGAGGTCTCTCTAATATTCCTGATCTTGAAGCTTCAACTCTTTAAACCAAAAATTATATTAAATCATTTTTTCTCCTTTCCCAGGATATCCTCCATTTATTTTATTTGGTTTTTATCTCGTTCTATTCAACACACAAAAAAATCTACTTTTTTGTTTTCTTATTTGTCAGAAAAGATCTTAAACCTAAAAAATATCCTGTAATCCTGTACTTGTCTTGAAACATATTCATTATATTATAAAAATAAATCATTATATTCTCCCATAGTTATGTATATTATTGGCAAGAAAGGAACCACAAAAAAGTAAGTATTTAATTGGTGGATAAATCACGCGAAATTAGCTAGTGCAAAGTATGTTCTGTCTGTAAGGAAATTATATACCTCAAATAATAAAATGAGAAAAAAAAACATAAATTTTAGGCAAAAAAGATTATGAATCAGGATCAGCTTCACAGATGCTAGTTAGTAACCATGTGAAGGCTTAGAATTATTCTTGATTTAATATTTTAGTTTAATTTGAAATGAAATGGTTTGTTAAATAATGATAATATATCAAAACAAGTCCGAAGCTAGACTTATGTCCAGGGGCAAGTTAGAGTTTTATTTTAAAAACTAAACTTCTAGTCCAGGCCCAGGGAATTTAATGCTAACCCAGCCCCCTCCCCTAATCGGGAAAATTTATTACAAGCATTATTTGAATTTGGAAATTTTCCCCAATAGGCATTTTGAAACTGAATATCAATATCTTGAATGTGTAAACTGAATATCAATATCTTGAATGTGTAAACTGAATATCAATATCTTGAATGTGTAAACTGAATATAAGGAACTGAACAGGAACTGAACAGGAACTGAACAGGAACTGAACAGGAACTGAACAGGAACTGAACAGGAACTGAACAGGAACTGAACAGGAACTATATAGATGTGTGTACTGACTCCCGTATATAAAACATTGATCAGAAAACAAGAAGAGTTTGTCATCATACATCAAACCACATATTTCTATATTTATTTGTTTATCTTTATATTCATGTATTCATGTATGTATATAGATTGTGTTACACTATCAGTTCTAGTTTTAGTATATTTAGGTCAACTTTTTCTTTTTCTTTGCTCATTTCTATTTTCTTATATTTTAAAAAGAACATGACAGAAATTAAGTGGAAAAAAATTTGTGTAAAAGTTTCGAAATTTAGCTCAGGACTTCTCTGCAGTTACTCTGAAGATCATGGTTTATGGGATTTAGGTTGAACTAACCGGAGATGAGCTTTGTATGGCCGGGGGGGTTAAATACAGAGACCCATGGTGATTCAGACTCAATGAGTCTTCAATCCCATTTTCTCCCGTTAAATGAAAAATGGTTTGATTTTGTCTCTTTATTCTGCCAGATGGAAAATGATGGAAAATGGTGGAAAATGGTGGAAAATGGTGGAAAATGGTGGAAAATGGTGGAAAATGGAGGAAAATGGTGGAACATGGAAATTGGAAACGTAAAAACATTTATTCCAATCGTGTTCCGACTTCTGAGATACTTAGCGTTAATTAATTTTGTGTTAATCACGTCTTACAGGGACTAATACCGTGATTTCAAGTGACAATTCACAATTCACAACGGTACCCTTAAAAGCTTTGTCTGTTTAAATATGAATTAGAAGTTAATAATTTGGAAAGCTCATTGTTTTCAATGGTGGTTTCTCTACAAAAGTGACTATAGCGCATTTCTACTGCTGGAATTATCAGAAATAAACATTTTTAAACCAAGAAAAACGACAATATTTCCCACATTATTAATCAAATGAAGGTTTCAAGGGTACTGTTGTGAATCTGGCATTTCCATCTTTAAATGTAGAATTACTTTAGATCACGCTAACACTCCCTTTCATAGTTTGATATTCTGATGAGGTTTTGTTCATCTTAGAACCAATGTCTGGTTCCTTATCCAAGATAATTCATGATTTAATATTCTTCTCTTAAGCTCTACATTTGAATTGAAATATTCAGATCCATGTTCATTACCTTTGTTAAATGAGATTAAAATCTTAGAATTTGTTTTCCAGAATAATTTTGTTTAGTTATGTGCATACTTTCTCCGGTATCCTTTGTTCTGTTTCCTGTATCCAATATCCTGTATCCTGAATCCTGAATCCTTTATCCTGTATCCTCTGTGTCCTGTGTATTATGTGTATCCTGTATCCTGTACCCTTTATCCTGTATCCTTTATCCTGTATCCTTTATTCTGTATCCTGTATCCTCTGTGACTTGTGTATTATGTGTATCCTGTATGGGTATTTGTATCCTGTATCCTGTATCCTCTGTGTCCTGTGTATTCTGTGTATCCTGTACGTGTATCCAGTATATTCTGTATTATGTATCCCGTATCCAGTATTGTGTGTTCTGTAAACTGCACCCTATATCTTGCAGTATCCTAAATCCTATATCCTGTATCCTGTATCCTCTGTGTCCTGTGTACCCTGTCTCCTGTATTCTGTATCCTGTGTCCTGTGTCCTGTATCCTCTTTCTCTCGTGTATCCTGTATCCTGTATAAAGATGAGTAGAAGAGTAAGGAAGGAAAGAATCTGTATTCTCTGTATTGTTTTCTTGAAGTTCCCAACCTTGTAAAGTAAAGTAAAGTTTGTAGATTGCTCACCATGTAACTTGACTTGGATACAATCTTTTACTCAGCTTAAAGGGAATCCCCACGATTTATGCAAGGAGTCACACAATATCTACCAGCGTGGAATGTAGTTTTTAATTTTGCCTTTCTTTCTTCCTCATCAAAACAGATGTCACAGTAATATCGAACTCTGATAATTGTGTTTTCATCAAACTCCTGGATCAGTCTCAGTTCTATGCAAGAGATAAAAGAGAAAAAATCGTTAAAATGTTTTGTTCTTTGATTAACAACATTTTTAAAATCTATTTTTATTTTCAAATTATAGCTAGATACAAAGAAGAGCTTTGCAACAAATAATTTCCAAATGACTATACTAAAAATTTCTTATGTCTTCAGTTTTTCATCCCTCTGCAGTTTTTATATTTTTTCATTAATTTATCATGGTCCCCTGGGCCTTTAATAAAGAGTTACCAATATAAATATATTTGTTTTGTTTACCAACACTAATCAATATAAATAATGACTAAGAACACTTGTTTTTAGCTAATATAGTATTTACAGGTCAATACTTTTAACGATTACAAATGATGATGATCAAGGACGAAAATATAGAAGGATGAGAATGAGGAAGTATGAAGATGAGGAAGGATGCGGATAAGGAAGGATGAATATGAGGATGCAGATGAAGATGGAAGAGGATGAGGAAGGATAAAGATGAGTGAGGAGAAGGATGAGAAAGGATGAAGATGAGGAAGGATGCGGATAAGGAAGGATGAAGATGAGGAAGGATAAGGATAAGGTAGGGTGAATGAGAATGAGGAACCTGCTACAGAAGGCTAAATATTAAATTCTTAAATCTATATTTTGACAGCCTGTAAAGATCAGCTGACTAGAATTTTTCTATCTATCTATCAAGATACAATCTATAGATAGAACTCGTTAAACTACTCATATCTCTTATACTTACAATCAGATCTTGTGATTTCTTTACTCAGTTCACAATCTTATTCCCAAACATTAGTCTTCCTTTCTCAGTTTCCTATCTCATCCTTTATCATTCCTTAATTATCCTTCTTTCTCATTCCTCTTTCTTCACTTTTCTTTTTCCTTCCTTGTTACTTATTCATCTCTATTTTTTCATAAATCCTTCCTTCCTACTTTCTCATCTTCATTTTTTCTTCTTTTTTTATTTATCTTGATGTTTATTTTCTTCTTCTACTTTTTTCCATTTTTCTATTTCTATTAATTTCTTCATTTTCTTATCCTTTTTTCACATTTTTTATTCCTCCTTCTCTAAATAACTTTTTTCTTCTGTTACTCTGATTTATTTCTACCCCCCCCCCCCCCACATTTAGAATAACGCAATATAAAATATTATCTGAAAGATAATGAGAAATTAACCACATTTGTTGGTTCATATTATAGTGCTGACTAATATTAGTTGTGTGAAACATATTGCCAGAGTAGCATGTAAACTAAACTAAATTCGGTGAATATTGTGATACTGACATATCTGCCACTTGTTATTATATTTCGTGACCTGGTATTTAAATCTTAACTGTCGTCTTCTTTTTATAAAACTAAACTAAACTAAACTAAACTAGACTTAACTAAACTAAACTAAACTAAAAGTCAACATTAAAGATAGGTGGTAATATTAAAAGAACTAAATAAAAATACTTGAACATGAAGGGAGGGAGGTCAAGTAGAGATTCTGTTGGGCGAAGTTAGGGTCTGTCAGGATAAATTAGAAACATGTTTTTTCTAAACACACTTGGCATATATAGAAAAAAGGGCAGAAATCAGAAATTAGAACTATAAAAAATGAAAAATAAAAACAAAATACAGCAGACAAAATTAACAGAAAACAATCACAAAATTCAAATACAATAAAAAAATTACTATACTCAGATATTACTGAGCATATATTCAAAAACATCTTTCGTAGATTTTGAGGTGTGTTTGAATATATATTTACCCAAGCACTGGAAAATTACAGGTTTATGTTTATTTACATTTTTACATAAAGAGGCATATTGTAGATGGTTCGCAGTAGATTGCATAAATAAACCATAAATATATAAATATGTGTATAATGTATATATCGTATATGTTCCTCAATAATCCAACCTAGATTGCAACACAGGAAAGTAGGGTAGGTAAAGAAGGAAAAAGGGGGAGTGGAGGTAGCGTTGGAATAGGAACAAGCGGGAGTGGAGGTAGCGTTGGAATAGGAACAAGAGGGAGTGGAGGTAGCGTTGGAATAGGAACAGAGGGGAGTGGAGGTAGCGTTGGAATAGGAACAGAGGGGAGTGGAGGTAGCGTTGGAATAGGAACAGAGGGGAGTGGAGGTAGCGTTGGAATAGGAACAATGGGGAATGGAGGTAGCGTTGGAATAGGAATAAGGAGAAGTGGAGGTAGCGTTGGAATAGGAACAAGGGGGAGTGAAAGTAGGGTTGGAATAGGAACAAGGGGGAGAGGAGTTATTGTAGAAAAATCAACAAGGGGGAGTGGAGGTAGTGTATGATATGGAACAAAGGGGAGTGGAAGCAGTTTAGGAAATGGAACAAGGGGGAGTGGAGGTAGTGTAGCCCGACTAAAGAAAAAGGAACAATGGAGGAGTGGAGGTATCGTAGGAAAGGCAGAAAAGGATAGTAGAGGTAATGCAGGAAAAGGAACAAGTGGAAGTGGAGGTGGTGTCAGAAAAGGAGAAATGTGGGAGTGGAGGTACGTACCGTAAGAAATATAACAAGGGGGTGTACAGGTAGTGTAAGAAAAGGAACAAGTGGGTGTGGAGCCTTGGAGGTAGTTTCGGAAAAGGAGCAAAGGGGGAGTGGAGGTAGTTTAGGATAAGAAGCAAGTGGGAGTGGAGGTATCGTAGGAAATGGAACAGGGGTAGTGGAGGTATCGTAGGAAAATGAACAGGGGGTAGAGGAGGTATCTAAGGAAAAGGAATAAGGGGGAAGGAGGCAGTGTGGGAAAAGGAACAAAAGGGAGAGGAGGTAGTGTAGGAAAAGGAACAAAAAAGGAAAAAGAACAAGGGGGGAGTAGAGTTGGAACGGAACCAAGGTGTGTGGCCAGGGAGAGGAGGTGAGGTAAGGAGGAGGTTGGGAGTAAAGAGACATATTTAATATATATTCATGTGTTTATGTATGTACACTAAGATACACAACCATACTTGGCAGTAGGATAAAACAATCAACTAGGATCATAGATTAAACCAAAGAAATAAATGAATAAGTATAAAACATATTTTATTTCTTTTGTGAGCTGGTCTTAGTCCTTTACCAACATTTTCTTAGTATTGAAGATTCAGCCAAATACATATTGGTTTGGCAGTTTTTCAAGATTTTCAAATTCAAATGGTTTTAGGTAGAATGGTTGGATCTCCAGGTCCTGTTGGACCCCCAACTATGTCTCCTCTAACAGCTGGAGTATTCATCTTCAACCTTATAGTTGGAACCGGAGCTCTAGCTCTACCCTCGGCATTCCAGGCTGCAGGTTGGTTGGTTGGGATCATCCTTCTCCTGTTCCTAGCTCTAACCAGCTATATCACTGCTACCTGGGTACTGGAGACTATGGCAGCGTGTAATGGAATTAATGCTGTTCAAGAGACAAGGCGAATTCATTCCGTAAACAAGGAACTAGAAACTTTTAAATCTTTTTTTAAATCAGGGGCGAGATATTTTAAATAGACGTAGTCGCGTACACGTAGTCGTAAATTTTAGAGCTTTATTCATTCAGTGTCCAAATTTAATGAATTTAAGCCGCGTCTCAAATCCAACGAAAACCGGCTTCAATTGAGTGCCGGCTTAAATCTTGAAAAATTTAATACAGATTTAAGTGGAACAAACAATTTTTGATCTACGGCTTAAATTTGAACCGCGGCTCAAATTCTTTAAAATTGGCCTCATTCCATTCAATAGTTCCCTGCTTTTGTCAATTTCGTTTTAAACCATTTGTCAAAAAGCATGGAAAATTGGTAAGAAACATTGTATAAGGTATAAATGTTAGGAATATAGGGAGGCAGGGAATAAGGATACTGAAAAGTAATTTCCAACGTAAAATATGTCAAACCCTATATTGAGTAACTTTACATTTTTAACAGTACTCTGGGTAGGACGGAGAGGATGATGATGAAGAGAAGGAGCAAAACTATTTTGAGGACGAGGATTACAGTGATCAAGGATGCTTGGTGAGGACGGATTTGACAGGACAGATACAGTTTAATAACTACGGAACTACGGACTCGGAGCTGGGGAGCAGAACAGGTAAACACAATCAAGCTTTTCATATTGATACAAACAAATTTTTTTTTAATAATAATTTACTTCCATAAAAAAAACACATTTTCTTTTCAAAATATCGAAAAAAAAAACAATAAAAGGAAAAATTAAGAAATATACTTTATAAAAAAAAACATTTATTTTATTATCTCATGGTTAGCTTAACTCTGTATCCTAAACAGAAACAGAAACAGGTCACTCCTTTTGAAAATTTATTGACGATAATTAAAAAGCCGGATTTTTTTCTTTTTTTAATTTTTATTACCCAGAAATTTTCGCTTTTAATTTCTCTGTGCTCTGCTGACAAACGTAAATACAAATCGTGGAAAGAATTTATAAATATTAAATCTAAACGTAATCAGATTGAATTAGAATCCATTCCATTTATTGCTCTCTTGAATATATTAATCTTGAGTTGACTCGATACTAAATAGAAAATATGATAACCTGATAATCTATACACATAGATCCAGACTACTATGAAAATATGATAATCTATACACATAGATCCAGACTGCTTTTAAAATATGATAATCTATACAGTACACATAGATCCAGACTACTATGAAAAGTTGCATAAATTTTCCAATTTTCAAGAATGGTTCATTTTTAAATTGTCGCAACGCCTTGTGTTTTGATTTTACCTCAGTAGTTTACCGATAATTTGTGTAGCCCTAGAACTGTACATTTTAGAAATAAAAAGCACTTTTTATAACCTCTTGGTTTTGAAAAGAAAGTGGCGAAATTTTCTTCGATTTTGACTGATAACTTAGAACATTTTGATCACTGTGCATATCTTTTTGATTTTGTAAATGTGTGAACAAAACAATGGCTGTTCATTTCTTTCATGGACTTTATTTATCAGGCTTATCCCTCTTTAAATTATTGGTCACTTGAAATTACGCCTGAAGTCGCTTTAAGTATTTTTTCCATAAAAGATATTTGTCAATTTTAAATCTTCGTATTTTAGTTTTTCATATTTTGTAAAGTTTGAGACTAATATTTCAGCGAGAAAGCAAGAAATGTTAAAATTATAAATTATTATTTGTTTAAGTTTGTAATCTGAATATTCAACTCGAGCTGGCGACTATGGCGGATATGTTGTACAACAAGGTATTCTTGACAATTAAGTTATACAATTTTTAATAATTATGTCTTCAATAATTGGTTTATTCATTATGTCTTCACTCATTGGTTCATTCATTATGTCTTCACTCATAGGTTCATTCATTATGTCTTTACTCATTGTTTCATTCATTATGTCTTCACTCATTATTTCATTCATTATGTCTTCACTCATTGTTTCATTCATTATGTCTTCACTCATTGTTTCATTCATTATATATGTCTTCACTCATTGTTTCATTCATTGTCTTCACTTATTGTTATATTCATCCTGTCTTCGCTCATTGTTTCATTCATTATGTCTTCCCTCATTGTTTCATTCATTATGTCTTTGCTCAAAAGTTCATTTATTCAATCTGATGAATATTCTGTAGACAGGGAAGGTTTTGTTTTCCCTGTGTATGATCCTGTACCTATACGGAGACCTAGCTATCTATTGTACAGCACTTTCAAAATCTCTTCGTGATGTCACATGTACAGTCCAGGCAGGTACAGTACACGCAGGTTCAGTACCGGCAGGTTCAGTACAGACAATTACAGTACATGCAGGTACAGTACTGGCAGGCACAGTTCGGACAGGTCAGTACATGCAGTTACAGTGCAGGCAGATGTAGTACAAAGTACTGGCACGTACAGTGCATGAAGGTACAGTTCAAATGAGTACAGAAGAGGCAGGTACAGAAAATTTCTAAAATTTTATTTCCATATTCTAAATAACAAAAAAAAGATTCAAATAAAAAAAACTATTTTTGTTAAACAAAACCTTTGCAGTAATAATTTTAGCCTTTATTTATTATCTACCATTTTCTGTTATTTTTTTTTCTGTATTTTTAAAAGCGATTTGAAGAAACTCTCATAACTTTTTAAAAGTTGGCTAATTTTTCAAAATTACGATGAAGAAAAAAATTATCAAATAAGGGGCTTTTGTTCTCTAACTAGCTCTATTACACTGAGCAATGCAAAAAAAAAGAATTATATTTATAACATTTTTTATAAATTTTGAACTTTGTACATTTTTTCCCAATTATTCAAGGCTTTGCCTCAATTCCATATCTAGACAACAATATAAGAGGTTTGCCTAAGATTTTAAGAACGCGTCGACTTTGAAGTGTCGCAACTTCTTGGGCTTTGGTTTTACCTCACAAACTGAATTATAATTTTTTGTAGCCTTGGACTTGATTATTTCAAAATTCCATATGCTTACAGTCTAGCTTCAGTTTTAAAGGAGTAATTGGCAAAATCCTTTTATACTTTTGTGTGATAACATATTTTGGTTTACAATTATTTTCATTTGTTCGTCAGGAAAAAACTTTTCCTGTGAAATAATTAATAAATGTTTTAAATTGGCAATACGTAAACAGAGACCATGTTGTTAGGTTTCTTTACTTCATGTTCTAATTTTCTAATCCGGGAACAGTCCTATTAAATAGAAAATTAGAAAATTCAGTAATATTTGGTTTGTGAAGATTATCCCGGGATAATATATGGATCCGAGTACTCCGTAAATCACAGGATCTAGTTTCCAGATATCGGAGCCAGTTTCTCCTATTTATTCTCCTACCTAGAGAGTAACTGTCCTAATGGAACCAATATTAGTTCTCTCTCCTCCAACCCTGATCTATGCTGGTCATCTTCTACTCTTACAAAGGGTAATGTTTACAGGTTAATAACATTAATTACAACTAGAAAAATAATAAAATAACAAACTCCATTGATTGTCAACTATTTCACAATGATCATTAAATATAAATTGATTATAAAAGTATAAATTTTAAATAGGCAATTAGATAGAGAGATGTTAAGAATGTAATAATAATTTGAACAGAAATTATTTAAATACTTTAAATGAATCAATATTTTATATTTTTTAATTTTAAAAAATAAAAAATAAAAAAAATATATCTTCATAATCTCTATGTTTAAAAATAGGGGCATGTCCAATCCTCAACGGTACCCTTTAAACCGTTTTCTGAGAAAATTTTTGATAATATCTGCGTTTTTCCACTTGAAAATGACCGTTTCAAATTATGGTTTCTCTTTATAAACCTCTTGCATTCTTCTTTCTTGCTATATTTCGATTTGTTGCTCAGATAACGGTTTAAAGAGTACCGTTGTGAATCGGACTTGCCAATCTTTGAATCACGCCTTAGGTCCTTTAAACACTAAAAGAACTTTGGGTGTCCTTTAAAGATTTTAATTGAGTCGATTAATGAAAGTTTGTTTTTATAATCTGATAATTAAAGGATTTATGTTGGACTATTCTTGCTTCTCCTCGGACCCTTCACCTTCTTCAACGTGACGAAGACGAAGTACCTGCAGATGTTGACCACCTTGCTCCGCTGGGTAGCATTCTCTGCTATGATTGGTCTCTCTATATCTAGAATCCTTGACAGGAAACTCATACAATTTCTCTCAACATAATCCTGGTCGAATTAAACTTATCCAATTTGGATTAGAATTTTGATATAATTCAGCCGAACCTTTAAACTCTTCAACTTTATACTCTGCTCTTCAGTATTTATAAATATTCAAGCTCTCTTTCCTTTCAAGCAATCTTTCTTCGTCCCTATATCCTCTTCCTTCCTTCATATCAATTTCTTCCCATTCACTCTCCCTTTATCCTTTTCCTTTCTTCATATCAATTTCTTCCCTTTCTCTCTTCCTTTCATTCCATCCTTATATTTCTTTCAGTTTTTCTCATCCTTTCCTTTTATCTCTTCTTCTTCTCTTTCTCCCATCCTTTTCTTTTTCTCTATTCTTCTTTTCCTTATCTTACTCTCGTTCATTTCTCTCATACTCTTCATTCTTCCCAATACTTCCTCTCAATTTTCTGTAGTCCTCTCCTCCTTTTTTCATAATCTTTCGTTTCTCTAATCTTCTTCATTTTCTTTCATAATCTTCCGTTTCTCTAATCTTCTTCATTTTCTTTCATAAACTTCCGTTTCTCTAATCTTCTTCATTTTTTTCATAATCTTCCGTTTCTCTAATCCTCTTCATTTTCTTTCATAATCTTCCGTTTCTCTAATCTTCTTCATTTTCTTTCATAATCTTCCGTTTCTCTAATCTTTTTCATTTTTTTCATAATCTTCCGTTTCTCTAATCCTCTTCATTTTCTTTCATAATCTTCCGTTACTCTAATCTTTTTCATTTTCTTTCATGATCTTCCGTTTCTCTAGTCTTCTTCATTTTCTTTCATAATCTTCAGTTTCTCTAATCCTCTTCATTTTCTTACACTCTCTTCTCTTTCTCCAACTTCTCCCATTTCTCTCATCCTCTTCTATTTTCATAATCTTCCTTATCTCCTTTTTACTCTTTTCCATTTTCTCCTTATCTCCGTTCTGCTCCTATCACACCTTATTCTATTCTCTTTTCTACTCCTTTATCATCTTCTACTTCTCTTTCTTTTCTCCTTTCTGTTTTTTCATCTCTTCTCCTTCTCTTCTTTCTATACTCCTTTCATCGTTCCTCCTTATCTCTTTACTATTCCTTTCGCATCTACTCCTTTCTCCTCGTTTCCTTTCTCCTTTCTACTTCTTTCATTCTTCTAAATCCTTATATTTTACAGAGTATTCTTATTATTTGCATTAAATAAACCTTTCAAGGTTTTATCCCTGAAACATTATAGTCTTCTGCCATATTTACTTCTTTAATTTTATGGCTTTCCAAGCTCTAATATTTCCTCAACATTTCCCAGCTCTTATATTGCTTTTTTGTTCAACATCAAAAATCTAAAATTCTTTAATAAAAAATAAAAAAAATGAAACGATATTTAAAGCAAGGAGTGATAAATGATTGGATGAGTGTAGAAATGAGGAGCACGGTTCTCCAGCAGTTTATTCTTTGGATTCAATACCAGCTGTATTCGGGGTATCCGTCTACTCTTTCATGTGTCATCATTCTATACCTAGTCTTATCAGGTAGTATTCTATACCTAGCGTTATCAGGTAGTATTATATACCTAGCCTTATCAGGTAGTATTCTATACCTAGTCTTATCAGGTAGTATTCTATACCTAGCCTTATCAGGTAGTATTCTATACCTAGTCTTATCAGGTAGTATTCTATACCAAGTCTTACCAGGTAGTATTCTATACCTAGCCTATCAGGTAGTATTTTATACCTAGCCTTATCAGGTAGTATTCTGTACCTAGTCTTTTCAGGTAGTAGGTATTCTATATATAGTCCTATTAGGTAGTATTCTGTATAGTCTTATTAGGTAGTATTCTATATAGTCTTATTAGGTAGTATTCTATACCTAGCCTTATCAGGTATTATTCTATACCTAGCCTTATCAGGTAGTATTCTATACCTAGCCTTATCAGGTAGTATTCTATACCTAGCCTTATCAGGTAGTATTCTATATCTAGTCTTATCAGGTAGTATTCTATACTTAGTCTTATCAGGTAGTAGGTATTCTATACCTAGTCTTATCAGGTAGTATTCTATATAGTCTTATTAGGTAGTAGGTATTCTATATCTAGTCTTATCAGGTAGTATTCTATACCTAGTCTTATCAGGTAGTAGGTATTCTATATCTAGTCTTAGCAGGTAGTATTCTATATCTAGTCTTATCAGGTAGATTCTATACCTAGTCTTATCAGGTAGTATTCTATGCCTTGTCTTATCAGGTAGTAGGTATTCTATACCTAGTCTTATCAGGTAGTAGGTGTTCTATACTTAGTCTTATCAGGTAGTATTCTATACCTAGCCTTATCAGGTAGTATTCTATATCTAGCCTTATCTGTTAGTATTCTATATATAGTCTTATCAGGTAGTATTCTGTACCTAGTCTTATCGGGTAGTAGGTGTTCTATACTTAGTCTAATCAGGTAGTATTCTATACCTTGTCTTATCAGGTAGTATTCTATATCTAGTCTTATCAGGTAGTATTCTGTACCTAGTCTTATCAGGTAGTATTCTATACCTAGCCTTATCAGGTAGTATTCTATACCTAGTCTTATCAGGTAGTATTCTATACCTTGTCTAATCATGTAGTAGGTATTCTATACCTTGTCTATATATTTGTTATTACTAGTCCTGTGAAGAACAAGAATAAAATTGGTGTAACATTAGCTGGTGACTATCTTCTTATTGCTGGATTTTATCTTCTTCTCTCCTTAACAGGTTTAGTTTTAAATTCATGGTTTTCAAGACATTTTCAGGTTTTATCATGTTTAGTTTTAAATTCATGGTTTTCAAGACATTTCCAGGTTTCATCAGGTTAAGTTTTAAATTCAAGGTTTTCAAGACACTTCCATTTTTCATCAGGTTTAGTTTTAAATTCATGGGTTTCAAGACATTTCCAGGTTTCATCAGGTTAAGTTTTAAAATCATATATTTCAAGACATTTCCCGGTTTCATCAGGTTAAGTTTTAAAATTATATATTTCAAGACATTTCCCGGTTTCATCAGGTTTAGTTTTAAATTCATGGTTTTCAAGACATTTCCAGGTTTCATCAGGTTAAGTTTTAAATTCATGGTTTTCAAGACATTTCAGGTTTCATCAGGTTAAATTTTAAATTCATGGGTTACATGACATTTCCAGGTTTAGTTTTAAATTTATGGGTTTCAAGTTATTTCCAGGTTTCATCAAGTAAGTTTAAGTTAATGGTTTTCGAGTTATTTCTAGTCCCTAATTCTGTGCAAGGGATTAGAAAATCAGAGTGTATAGCAAAACCTCAATTCCATTTTTACGGTTTAAAGTTTATTCCTGGTTTATAACTTTTATTATAAACTCTGCATGGTTTAAGGTTTTTTTTGGATTTATCAGTTTTATTGAAGTTTATAATTTTAAAGTTTATTTCCTTTGTCATGAGGTTTAGTTTAAACTTTTGGTTTTAGATTTATTCCTGTTTTTTGGTTTTACTTTATCTTCTCTTTACTAGGATTTATTTTTTTGGTATTATAATACTTGGGTATGAAAAACATAATCGTTGAACGTTTTTTTTCTTAAGGAATTTTTGCCTTTCCCAGTATTCCAGATCTATATACTCTTGCTTTCAAACCTGACAGGTCAATATATACTTCACTACATCTTTAATCTTTAATACAATCATTATTTTTAGATTTTTTTTTCATTTATACATTCATTTATTTATTCATTCATTCATTTATTTATTCAGTCTTTTATTTATTCCTTCTTTTATTTATACCTGCAACGCATTTATTCCTTCATTCTTTTATTTATTGGTTTCAAAATATTTCTTTCCTGCTCCTTCTTTTTGAAAATGATGATTAGAAAATGTTACATCATTAATATTTTTTCTTTATTCTTATATACAGGGTGTACCAATAAACATGGGAATTTAGTGTCCTTTATATCGTCTTCGATCCATGTGGGATTTTTCATGAACACAATTTTTGCAGTAATCCGATTTAAAGATCTAAAATTGTAAACGCCTGGTCTTAAGATTTTCAAAATGTAGTCTACCATTTCTGTATCTTCAAAATTGACAGTGATATTGCAAAAAAAAGTTTAAAATTTCAATTTATTTACTAAATCAAAATTGTCTTAATATCCTGGTCAATTTTTACGACACGAGAAAAGTATATATATACATTTATATATATATATTTAGACCACTTTATGAAAAGCTCGTAAGAAGTACAGCTCCTAGTTTTCATAATTTCTTTGTCATACATTAAATATCAAAGACGATTTTCAAGTCTTCTCTAAATTTTGTAAATTTTTATTTATAAATTTTTTTAGCCAATAAACGTTGCTTCGGCTGAAGTCATTTTTTGTGGGACCTCTCATGATTACAGGAAATGCTTGAGGCCGATTGTTATTAAGAAGTTTTTAATCTGTAAAATTTTTAAATCCTCAAAAGAGGAAAATTACCGAAATCTTAGATTGTATTAAAGAAAAGTATTTTACGTATAGTGTTTAAAATTAATTTAAATAATCATAAGAATTCAGTGACGATTTTGATATCGTCTTTGTAAATTTTTGATTAAGTTTGGTGATGCCAAATATAAAAGCTGTATCCATAGATATTTCGTCTGCTAGAGATAATAATTTGTTTGTTTATGTTTTGATTGCATTCTGTTGTACTTAGTAAAATGAGAAATTCCCTTGTACAAACACAGTACAGGGTTTTATACAAGGAGTTTTATTTACTGAAAACCCCATTTAAAAAATAAAAATACGACATTTAAAAACCTCTTTTCCAAGTGGAGTACCGTCTGTTTAGCATGTAAAATCATATGGTGCGGCGGATCGGGTCGATCTCTCCAACTATGTAATCTATACTCCTTGGTTTTGCAGAATAACAAACCATTTCAAAAAAATAAACTCTAGCAGACGTAACTTTATTTTGACCATTGAAATTAGGCAATACAACAACTCCTGACAAAGACGATTTGGACTTCGTCACTCAATTCGCATGTTTATTGGGACACAGGCCTGTATAAAATATACTTCTAAAATATCATAAATACAAATATTTTATATTTTTTAAAACAGTTAAATTAAATTTTACCTCTCCGAACTCTAGATAAAACGTATTCCGTCCTGCGCAGTTGAAGTACTCAACTTTATTCTAACTTTTAAACAATATGTAGATATATAATAGATGAATAAAGTTAACCCCTTTCATTCTTATTCTTGACGTGAAAATATTGGAAACCTTTTTCCTTTCTCTTCATTTCCGCCCCGCCATTTACCCATATATGTTTGCCTAGGATCAATTTTGAAAGAAAAACAGAAAATAGAACGAGAGTTTCTTCGAAATATTTTTTAGAAATGGTTCAAATTTTACTCATACAAACACTATCTTTTTTGATTGGCCTAAAATGATTTTAGGAATTTGGAAAATATGGCAAATCTTGTTTGTTAATTTTGTGACTCACCTTCTTGGAAATATATCAGAAAAATAAATCAAATCTTAGGAAGCAATTAAAAAAAGATGAAAACGAACCTTCTGCCATATAAAAGCAAACAAAAATCTCATTAGTTTTTACTCGTCGTCAAAATTGGCATTCAGCCGCATTCTCCATTCCTTCCGTCGAATTAAACCTGCTCTACAAGCTGTATCCTTTAAATTCACTTCTTATAATCTTACCTTGCAACCATCCTATACATTCACTTCTTATAATCTTACCTTGCAACCATCCTATACATTCGCTTTTTCTAACCTTATACCCTGCAACCATCCGTTACATTCAAGTGTTATAACCATACCTTGCAACCGTCCAAAAAATTCAGGTTTTAACCATACCTAGCAACTTTCCTATAAATTTAGGTTCTAGCCATACCTTGCAACCATCCGATACATTCAGGTTTTAACGATACCTTGCAACCATGCTGAACATTCAGATTCTAACCATACCTTGCAACCATCCTAAACATCTAGGTTCTAACTATACCTTGCAACCATGCGATACATTTAGGTTCTAACCAAACCTTGCAACCATCCAATACATTAAGCTTTTAACTGTGCTTTGCAACCATCCGAACCATTAGAAATAAAGCAAGGCGGTTTTTGCATTACATATATTACTATCGCTCTTTACAAGTACTTGTGTTAGATATGCATATATTTATATTTATTATGGTTTGATAGTGCTGAGTAGTGCATTGTTAAAGACCTTGTAAAACAAAGCTTTGTTATAAAGAAGAAAGAACTATGTTGGTCTATTTAATTGTAGAATATAAACTAAATATTTGTTAATGTATGTACATCTCCCCTCCTTTATCCAGTTTACGGTTTAATATCTATTCTTATTGTTATTACTTGTATAAAGAGAAGAGAGAATTTGTAAATTGTCTTTTGCCAACCCAGCCCAATCCTATCCAACCATACAAACACAACCAGACAAAATCCAACCTAGCCCAATCCTATCCAACCATACAAACACAACCAGACAAAATCCAACCAGATGAATATATGAAAGATTTCGATCTAAATTGAAAAATACTTGAATTGAGCGTGGTAGATCGCATAATATAAGTGCCATATAATATAGTTTACCTTTGTTAACAGAACAAAGAGAGGAAATAAATGAATCTGAACTTCTCAAACTATTCAAATTTCTAATAACTTAATATTTGTTTTCTAGATGTGGAGATTCCAGTTTATTTCTTGAAGGTGTGGATTATTTCCTAGCTTTGTTCCCAGTGTTCACTCTGTCCACTAGCTTCCCAATAATCGGTATAACTCTACGGAACAACCTGGAATCCATCCTAGTTCCGCACTCAACTCTCCTCGCAGATATAAAGTATCGGAGAATAATATTTCCATTACTAGGAAACGGAAAACATGAAAACGCACAAGAATCTATATATATATTTCAGGTTTACAGGGTGACCGTGTATTCCAGGTTTACAGGGTGACCATATATTTCAGGTTTACAGGGTGACCGTGTATTCCAGGTTTACAGGGTGACCGTGTATTTCAGGTTTACAAGGTGACCATATATTTCAGGTTTACAGGGTGACCATGTATTCCAGGTTTACAGGGTGACCGTGTATTTCAGGTTTACAAGGTGACCATATATTTCAGGTTTACAGGGTGACCATATATTTCAGGTTTACAAGGTGACCGTGTATTCCAGGTTTACAGGGTGACCATATATTTCAGGTTTACAGGGTGACCATATATTTCAGGTTTAAATGTGACCTTGTATTCCAGGTTTACAGGGTGACCATATATTTCAGGTTTACAGGGTGANTTTTGGTTTTTACTAAAACTAAATTATTCTTTGATAGTTTGGTTCGATCTTTCCTTAATTTTATTAAAGATTAATAAATTTGCTTTTTTAAAAGGGACTGAAAAGGAAAAATGGAAGGGAGTATAGGCTGAAACCTGAGAATATCAGTAGCTAATAGAGACCTATCAGAGTTCTATCTGATGTCTTATAGGTCTCGTTCAAGTCCTGAGGTTCTCAGGTTTCAGCCTATACCCCCTTCTATTTTTCCTTTACTTTAATGAAAGCAAAATTTTATACAAAACAGATTTAAAAAATTGTAAAAATTGTAAAAACAAACCAAGTTATTTCCCATCACTGTTTGACAGCTGCTTGTCCAAAATGTTTGTAGGTTCTGATCGGATGTAAAGAAACAGAAACAGAACTGTTCCGAAAGGAATTGAGTCTTTGTCACAAACTCTTAATTTATAATCCCTATTTCTTTGGAACCCAATGTCGTAAATCTTTGATATTTCAAACTTATATTATTTGATCTAACAGAATTCATAGTTTGAAATATCTAAGGTCTACGACATTGGAATCCAAAGATATAGGGTTTAGAAAAGCAGAGTTTGTGGCAAAGACTCAATTCCTTTCTGTAAATCATAAAAGTATATAAATTGTAAGTACTGATTACAATTAGCATTCTTCTCATTAAAATATTTTTTTTCCCATTTGTAATTATGTATTTAATAATTAAATAATTTAAATGACCTTTTCTGTCTTACCGATTAGAATAGGTGTTCAAAGATAACACAGATAACACAGATAAAACAGATAACACAGATAACACTGAAAAGAAAAGTTTAGTTATGTAAATTTTATTGATATAACTTATTTGAGCAAGCTTAATTTAAAACGCTTTAGTGTCAGAATAAAAGCAACCCCTTCTCTTTATAATAATCATCGTACACCTCTCTTTCCATAAGTATCAAAAAACCTTCTTCTAATAAGTAAACAGTCCCTTGATACACGTAGAGTGTAGTAGTAAAGCAGTATTACAGTATAACATGCTGTGCAAAGAATATAAAGTTGTGTAAGATTCCTAATCACTGGGCCGTATATACATTCTTCATCACAACAAAACTATAAGAACAGAGGAGGCTAATGTATTGCATAACAATACAAAATATATAAATGTATCTAACCCCTCCAACCCCTCCAACCCCCCGCTATCCCAATCCAACATTTCCCAACATTAATATGCTGTACAGTGTACAGGGTGTACAGAGCTAATGTTGTTTATTTTATAACCAGGAGGAATGAATTTTTCTCGTTCTAACGAAATTATTCTACAAGAATTTTAGAAATAAAAATACATTTTCTGTTTTATATCTCTACCCTCTCCTCTTGAATTCTTACACTAGAGAAGAAACCCCCATAAAGCAATTTCATTTCACAAGGAGAATTGGAGAATTGGACTGCTCTTTGCCGCATTAGAAATAAAGAAGCCAAAACCTTCATAATGCCGCAGTAGACTAAAATACAATCCCATACTGAGAACAGAGAAATATATCCTTAAATTTGCTGTGTTACCATCCCATACCCGGAGTATAGAAACCTTTCCTTCTTTACCATCCCATACCCAGAGTATAGAAACCTTTACTTCTTTACCATCCCATACCCGGAGTATAGAAACCTTTACTTCTTTACCATCCCATACTCGGAGTATAGAAACCTTTACTTCTTTACCATCCCATACCTGGAGTATAGAAACCTTTACTTCTTTACCATCCCATACCTGGAGTATAGAAACCTTTACTTCTTTACCATCTCATACCCGGAGTATAGAAACCTTTACTTCTTTACCATCCCATACCCGAGTATAGAAAACTTTACCTCTTTACCATCTCATACCCGGAGTATAGAAACCTTTACTTCTTTATCATCTCATACCCGGAGTATAGAAATCACTTTAAATTCAGATATGCTCTTGTTACCTGGCTCAGTACAAAAACTGATTTGCACATTCTGAAGGGTTTTCATAGAAAATGTATAAGAAGATATGTATATATGTATAATGTATATGTATGTATGTATAATGCAAAATAATGTAGATATGTATATATGTATACTCTATATGTACGTATGTATAATGCAATATAATGTAGATATGTGTATATATGTATAATGTATATGTATACATAAAGTACATTCATGTTTTCTCCATATATCTGAATTATATAATATAAATGTAATTAAATGAATACTTATTCTCTCTCTGGTTTGTATAGATTTGATTAGGAATATGCATGTATTTGGTATGGATGGAGAGATCTTAGATAGTTATTAATCAAGGGATATATTCACTAATGGAGCACAGACTGATCACTTATCAACCAACATGCAAGTTAAAACATATACACGAGGCATTATTCAAGAAATTTTTTTATTTCTTTAAACATAAGAAATACAAAAAATTTGCAAATTAACTTTTCCCTTTATGCTCTGATATGTGGAAAAAAACAATTCGATGTTTTAGAAGTATTTATTGAATCTAAAAGAAATAGATCAAGAATATAAATATTAAAGGAGAGGAAGATGAGTAGGTCTTCTCTGGTTCCAGAATCTGACAATACTGACTTGGGCGTTTATAATCACCTTTCGAGGATTTTCTTCCTTTACAATGTTTTTAAAACCTACCACAATTAATCGGTCTTAAGAGTTTATATAATGTAATCTTTCAGCTATTTGATTAGCGTATTTAAGGGTTCTTGAGGGTTCTTTAAGCATCTTAACATATTTGTAAAGTTTTGAAGCATAAATATTTAATTAAATTAATAGGGTGGCTGTCTTTAACTTTAACAGTGTTTCGCAAAGATAAAAATTGAAAAATATACTCGAGGAGCTTTCTAATTCATAGTTATAGTGAATTAAATAACAAAAACAACAACAACATCTAAAACACACAAACAATTCTAATAAAAAGTTCAAAAAACTTAACACTTTTCATTTTTTTAATAAATATTTGGTGAAAAATTATGAAAACCATTTTTGTTAAACATTTTCAAAACGTGAAAAATTTAAAAATAAATGCGGACAATATTTTGGCAATCAGATATTTCTAAAATATAATGTTTCTTGTGTTAATCATGAAATGCACACTATCTGAATAAATTAAACAGTTAGTTCAAAGTTGTCTTCGTATTTATGGTGGTAAATTTATTTTTATGTTTATTTGTATTTTTTACAATATTGTATTCACCTATTTCCAAGAAAGCTGGGATAAAACGATAAACATAAAAAGATTCAAACTCTTTTCTTGTTTCCAAATTTCTCCGAGGATTGCAGACAACAATGTAAGAATTCCTTTACAAGGAAATATTGTCGAGAAACATTTTACATTTTGTATTTGAAAACAAACATTTTAGATTTAAACATTGGAAACTGTGGAATAGAAAAATGACATTAGAGCAATCTAATTTCATGTTATTAAAAAGCACAAATAGTTTTATTAGTAGTTTTAAAATCATCTTGTTGGGTGAAACAGGTCTTGTACACTGGACAATTCCTTGAGTCGTCTTTCTATTCCACTATTTAATGGGCCTCACTGTATACCACATACGTATGTGTACGTACGTGTAGGCTGCAGATAGATTTATAGAACTAGGGCTAAATTTTTAACGGTGGCAGACCTTTTAGTCATCGACCGAATTGTAAAAAATACATTATTATTATTATTATTAATAGATAAAGAGGTTAGGTTTGAATTGTATAGATAAATAGGTTAGGTTTGAATTAAACAGATAAAGAGGTAGGTTTGTATTAGCAATTGTTAAAAAAATTCTTATCACTGTATGAGATTTTTTACATAGTGAAAAACAATCAAGATATGTATAAAGATTAAAAGTTCTGCTAAATGCTATAATATATCCATATATTAAAGCTATTAACTCATCTATATATATTTGTATAAATATGTTAGCTATATAGCTTGCCAAACGGCTCGACCAAAATGGCTGTTTTTGAGGGAACCCTTGAGTACCCCCTGGGTAACAAGACTGAATTTTTTTTTCAAAATTCGATTTTTTTAATCCACGGGCAACACAGCTACAGCTAGTACACTATATAAGGGTAACTATACAAAATAGGAATAAAAAGACAAAGAATCAGGATATTTTCAGGAATAGGAGAAAAACGCCAGATAATACACATAAAAATAGAAAAGTTGCAAAAAGAAATTTTACCAACGCTAGGAGAGGCAAACATGACACACAAAAAATGAATTTGAAACTTATTTAAAAAATATGTCAGTTTTGGTGTTCTTAAAATTTTCTGCTCTGGAATAATTATTTTTATTGCAATTTTTTTAACCTTTTCGGAATTCAAGGTTTTTTTTAAATTTTATGTTCCAAGACGGTTTTATCGATCTTGTTATAGCTGGACAAAAAATGTCTGCTAGTATCAGTTGATTTTTAGAATTAATCACCACATGAAATATTTTCCATGGTTTGTGCATGGCCGAATTTTAGTTTGTCCATGAGAAAAACGTCTTTTCTAAAGTTGTTGTGATATCTTAAACCTTTAGAATTCTGGATGCAAGATTTTTGAAGATGATTCGCAAAGAAACGAAGAATTTCTTGGGGATGGGAAATATCTTGAAAGGGGGTGGGGCCTGAAATCAGGTCAACGAGGTTATAGTGTATAGAGTGATGATGTACGCTAATCCTTTACTAATTGTATAGGCCATGAACTATACCGAGAGCGTAGAAATTCTAGATTTAGCTGGTAGCACATGTGAAGAACTGATGCACAACACCGGATAAACCTAGAAATTCTAGGTTCAGCCGGTAGCACATGCGAAGAACTGATGCACAACACCGGATAAACCTAGAAATTCTAGGTTTAGACGGTAGCACATGTGAAGAACTGATGCACAACACCCGATAAACCTAGAAATTCTGGGTTTAGCCGGTATGGCATTTGATGAACTGACGCACAACACCGAATAAACCTAGAAATTTTAGGTCTAGAAATTCTAGGTTCAGCCGGTATCATATGCGAAGAACTGATGCACAGCACAGGATAACCCTAGACATTCTAGGTTTAGCTGGTAGCACATGTGAAGAACTGATGCACAACACTGGCTAACCCTATTAATCCTAGGTTTGACCGGATATCCTAAACCTAGTAATCCTAGGTTTAACCGGATATCCTAAGCCTTATAATCCTAGGTTTGACCGGATATCCTAAACCTAGTAATCCTAGGTTTGGCCAGATATCCTAAACTTAGTAATCCTAGGTTTTACCGGATATCCTAAACCTAGTAATCCTAGGTTTGGCCGGATATCCTAAACCTAGTAATACTAGGTTTGACCGGATATCCTAAACCTAGTAATCCTAGGTTTGACCGGATATCCTAAACTTAGTAATCCTAGGTTTTACCGGATATTCTAAACCTATTAATCCTAGGTTTTACCGGATATCCTAAACCTAGTAATCCTAGGTTTTACCGGATATCCTAAACCTATTAATCCTAGGTTTGACCAGATATCCTAAACCTATCATTCCTAGGTTTGACTGGATATCCTAAACCTAGTAATCCTAGGTTTGGCCGGATATCCTAAACTTAGTAATCCTAGGTTTGGCCGGATATCCTAAACTTAGTAATCCTAGGTTTGACCAGATGTCCTAAACAAAAGTTTCGTCTTCAGGTCCTTGAAAATATCTTAGAAACAAAAACACTATTCATTAGCTCTCCGTAGAAGGAAAGCAGTTTTATTATAGAACAGAACTGACACCTGTCATCTTGAATTATTTATACATTTATTACTACATTTTCTCAACAAAATAATAAGAATAATTGTTTATTCAATTTTCTTTATTCGTGGAATATAGGGAACACATATCGGATTATTACAAGCTGATATACAATACAACCAATGCATAGTATTGTTTGTATCCATGATATTCATAAAAACATCGAGGTCTAAATATACAGATCTAATAGAAAATGTCGTCTTTGATTGGTTTAGGTTCATGTTGTAAATCATATTCTTTAAGATGTATGTTTTGAGATCTTTATGTCAAGAAAAATCAAAGACGACTTATCATATTAAATCTTTGTGTTTACATATTCATTTATACCCTGGAGAATATCTATTTTCTTTCCTTGTTCTTAATCCTCGATATATATTTTTTCTCTTTGCTTCGTTAAATGATCTCCGAAAGGGTTTCATCTCCCTTCTCTCTGTCTCCGGTTGGGTCGGAGTAAACCCTAGCACTGGATGAAGGGTCCATGGAGCTAGAAGGGATTGGACCAAACGGAGTCCACCGCTTAACAGCATCATCGTTTTTTCTTCTGTTCATAAATATTATTTATTAAAGAAGATACGGAATCTAAATGTTTGACATAAATTACATAATATGGGTTTAAAAATATGCAATTAGAAATAACGACAAAATCTGCTCAATATTAAAAACAATTAGGCAAATAAAAATATTTGTAAATTATCTTTTCAAAATTTATAAAAGTTAATTAAGTAAAGATATTTGAGATAATCTACTCCATATTCATATTAATTTGGTGTTTGAAAAATTTACAATATTAAAAATACAACCTGTAGATGGTGGACCAATCTTACTGTTTCTTGGCATTGGAGGATCCACATGTTCTCTTATCTCCGTTCTCTCAGGGATTGGACATTTCCCCTGATCCGTCCTTAGTAGTTTGTAACCCTGGAGATTTAAACGAACAAGGGTTCTGTATGCTCGGTTAAGTACAGATGTTCCAGGTATTCTTTCCCGAGTATATATCCAGATATTCTCTAGACAATAGACATAGATATTGAGTTGAGCAGGATGGAATATTATGATGGAAAATTAGAATGGAGCATTAGGATTTAATAGTCAGATGGAACAGTCAGATGGCACAGCTTTAAGTAACAGTAGAATAGAACAGAAGGATTGGAACACTAGAATGAACTAATTAAAATGAAACAGAAGGTTAGAAAATAGGATTAACCAGAAGGATGAAACATTAGGAAAAAGCAGAAGGATAAAACAGTAGGATGGAACAGAAGGATGAAACAGTAGGAAGGAACAGAAAGATATAACAGTAGGAAAGAAAAGAAGGAAGTAACAGAAGGATGAAACAGTAGGAAGGAACAGAAGAATGAAACAGCAGGAAGGAAAAGAAGAAAGTAATAGAAGGATGAAACAGTAGGAATAAGCAGAAGAATGAAACACTAGGACGTTAGAAAAGAAAGGAACATTAGAATAAGAGTCAAAGAGAAGTGTAAAACAGTGGAACAGCTAACAGAAGATTGGACCATTCAAGGGGAACAGAAGGATGTAACTATAAGATGGAACCGAAGAATGGAACAGAAGAATGGAACATTGGTATGGAACAGTATGATGGAACAGTAGATTGGAACAGAGGTGTGGACCAGTAGGATGGAAAAATAAAGAGGAAACAGTGAAAAAGAAAAGAAAAATGAAAAAGCAGAATAAAAAAGAATAAAAAGAACAAATTGCTATACAACAAAGCTCTTATAAAGTTTATTTTAAATGTACTAAATATTTTCAATTTAAAGTTTTCCAATAAATAGGTTCGAGTGTATCGTTTTAAAGTGTACTTACGTTACAACTATTTTTAATTAAGAAATACTCAAGACACAACCCTTACTATCAAAACTGGTATGTTGAAAAGACAGATTAAGAAAAAAAAGTCTCAACACTTTTTTATCTACCTTTAAGATGAGACAGCTTTAAGGTGAATATAATCTAGGATGTGTTCCTACCTACAGAAAATCCAATCTAACCTTGTCGTTTTATTAGATTAGAGTCTGAGCAGGTGTACTCGATACTAAAGGTTTCATAATCTGTTGCCAGTACCCGGATCCAGGACTCAGAACCTAGTATATTTAGATTAATCAAATTAAGTAAAAAATTTTATCTTCTTATATCACTAAGCCTTAAAACACATCAATTTACAACTTAAACCTTAAAAACTTTTAATTTATATCTCTAAAACTGAAAAACATAGAATTTAAACAGCTCTAAACATTAAAAAATACCTTTATACCTCAAAACCAAAAACACATTTATACCTCTAAATCTCTTAACCATCAATTTATACCTCTGAACCTTCAAACTTAAAAACAGCAAATGACATCTGTAAAGCTCAAAGCTGTCAATTTCTATCTCTAAAATCTTTCTAAGAACATATGGAAGAATTGTCATCAAGCAATAATAACCTAACGAAAAAAAGACCGTATACTTCTTAGAATCTGAATTTAAAATTCTTAGTACACTAGAAACTCCATTTGGCGGTGTCCTGTTTCGGTTTGCCGTATATGTACTGCATGCTCTAGCCCGGTGTACTTGAAAGGAACCAGAGTTTACAGTGAGAGTAAAATAACGATCCTAAAATTAATTTTCTAAATCTGACGTCATTTAATTTTTTCTGATCTAATACACTCTCTCCTGATTTTAATGAAAATATTTTCTTTGTTAAGAATTTTTGAGAAACGTCAAACTTTAAATTTTCGAGTTTAATATTAACCAACCTGGGATTAATGATGGGAGTAAACCATCATTGGATCTATAGAGGAGCAGGTTCGGATCCAGAGGTTCAGATATTTCAACTTCTCCCTCCTCCTCTCTCTTCAAGTTTCCACTGAAACAAATTTATTTTTCTACTCGTTGAGCCAAGGATAATCTTGGTTTCCTGGTGTGCTGAGAACATAGTAGTTCTACAGTACAATATGGTCTTGATAAAGTATTCTCTAGAGAATAGTGAGAAGATATGCTAGAGGGATATTGGACTCTACCTCAGCTTATATTTTAATAAAAACTTAAACTTTTTACTAGGCATCGAGCTTTTCATTAAATTCAGAAGGATTTACGGAGCTCTTACTTTTTATTAATGGGATGGGTTTCCTTACATGGGTTTCTTACTACACTGGATTCTTTTGAATTCTTAAATTTAGATGGGTTTCTAGAGCTTCCTGGGTTTCCTTGGTTCCTTGGGTTCAATGGGGTTGCTTGGTTCCTGAATTCCCATGGAATTTCTTAATTTCTGGGGTTCCATGGGTTCCCTTGGTTCCTGGAGTTCCATGGCTTCCATAGTTCCTGGACTTCCATTGTTTTCCTTGGTTCTAAAGTTCCCTTGTTTCCTTGGTTCCTGTGATTCCATGGTTTTCTTAGACTCTCCGGGTTCTATGGCTTTACTGGGTTCCAGGATTCCAACGCTTTTCTTTGTTCCCTAAGTTTTCTTATGTTCAATTTTTCTGGGTTTAATGTTTTCCTGGAGTCCTTTGGTTTCCTGAGTTCTCTATGTACCTGGCTTCCCTTAGTTTCCTAAGTTCAATGGTTTCCTCGAATCCCTAGGTTCCCTAGGTTTTCTGGTTATCCTCGGTTTCCAGGGTTACCTATGCATCCATGGTCCTCTGATTTTCCTGGGTTCCTCCAGTTTCCTTTCCTACCTGGATAAGCTTTTTCTTCTGAATTCTTGTAAGTTCTTGTTTACTCTCTATACTGAGATCTAGACAACTTGACTTTAAAGTGTCGCAACACCTTGTAAGTTCTTGTTTCCTCTCTATACTGAGATCTAGACAACTCGACTTTAAAGTGTCGCAACACCTTGTAAGTTCTTGTTTCATCCCTATACTGAGATCTAGACAACTAGACTTTAAAGTATCGCAACACCTTGTAAGTTTTTGTTTCATCCCTGTACTGAGATCTAGACAACTCAACTTTAAAGTGTCGCAACACCTTGGTCTTAACTCACCAACTAATATTGTATTTTTTGTATCCCTTGGCATATACATTTTAAAACTGTAATGCGCTTGTTTCTAGATTAAGTTTAAAAAGAGTAATTGGAAAAATACTGCTTGATTTTTACGTGAGAGCATAAACATATCCCATATCCCAATATCTTTTAGATCCCCGATCTTTGAATCCTTCCAAACCTGTGTACAGGGATTTCCAGAGTTTGATGAATTCTCAGGGTTCCATGATTTCCATGGATTCGTTTCCTCTTGTTTCCTGGTTTCCTAGAGATCTTATGGGATGGTCTGAACTCCCTGGTCCTCAGGGATTTCATTAAACTTATCGTTAGAACTAAATATATTCTGTATTGTTCTATGTAATCTTAATAATGGAGTTAACGAGTAGACTAGAGCGGGACAGGATTATACATGGATCTGTATCAGGATGATATTGTTTCTTCTGAACCTTACATGAGAGTGAAGTAATGAGATTGACGTGAGATTGTTCCTCGCCTTCTGTTCAACGTGTACTCAATTGTCCAGCAGTGTTCTGCAATATATTCATTATTTGTCTTTGTCAATAGGATTTACAGTTGATTATTCTTTATACTCTTTGCACCCTTCATCCTTCAATCTATTCAATACACCCTTCACACTTTTATCTATTCTTTACACCCTTCACCCTTTAATATATTATATACACCCTTCACTCTATTCAATACACCCTTCACCCTTTAAAAATATATTCTTTACACCCTTCACCCTTTAATACATTCTATACACCCTTCACCCTTCACTGTATTCTATAAACCATATTTAATCTATTCTATTCTATACACCCTTCCACTCATCATTCTACAATCTATAGTTTTTACTTTACAGCCTACACTCTACACTATACACTCTACACTCTACACTCTACACTCTACACTATACTATCTACACTCGACACTCTACACTCTACACTCTACACTCTACACTCTACACTCTACTCTCTACATTCGACACTCCACACTCTACACTCTACACTCTACACTCTACACTCGACACTCCACACTCCTCACTCTACACTCTACACTCTACACTCTACACTCCACACTCTACACTATACACTCTACACTCTACACTCTACACTCTACACTCTACACTCTACACTCTACACTCCACACTCTACACTCTACACTCTACACTCTACACTCTACACTCTACAATCTGCACTCTAAAATCTACACTCTACACTCGACAAACTTAATCCTACAACCTTCGTCCTTTTCAATAAAAATTTTACTGCCTGAAATTTCTTAAAAGGCTAAAGAAATAGGACAAAAAAGGTATTTGATATTTTGTTCAAAATAACTTCAATCATCTACCCCCCTCCCTCACACATATTGTATGAAATATCGATTTAGAGTTAATGATTACAAACATGTAAACTTTACGATTGAATTATAGAGAAGGCCTGGAGAAAGCAGAACAAAACTATTGATATATTTTAAAGTGCAATTATACCTGAGTAATCCGAGATATCTTTAGTTTTTGCCTGCAGGAACCATCTTCCCATATACTGAAATATAATCAATCTAATCAGGAACCATCTTCCCATATACTAAAATATAATCAATTGTAATCAGGAACCATCTTCTTATATACTGAAATATAATAAATTATAATCAGGAAATCTTAATCTTAATCTAAATCTTAATCTTAATCTTAATCTTAATCTTTTGCTTAATATTGATCTTAGTCTTAATCTTAATATTAATCTTAATATTAATCTCAATCTTAATCATAATCATAATCTTCATCTTAATCTACATCTTAATCTTAATAATCTTAATCTTTATCTTAATCTTAATCTTAATCTTAATCTTAATCTTAATCTTAATCTTAATCTTAAGCTTAATCTTAATCTTAATCTTAATCTTAATCTTAATCTTAATCTTAATCTTAATCTTAATCTTAATCTTAATCTTAATCATATTATTAATATTAATATTCATCTTAATCTTAATCTTAATCTTAATCTTATCTGAAATCGTTCTATGGAACCTTGAGAAGCATCGAACTTAAATATTCAGTGTAGATACCATCTACTCATATTTTATCCGGAGAATTTTAAACCAAATTTCAATATACATAATAGACCCCCCCATCCACCCCCCCCGCTCATCCTCCTATATCTGTACAATAAACATGCAATAAAGTAAATATTTTCTAAGCTAGTAAAATTTATGAATTATTAAATACTTTTCATCTCAAAATATTTGATGGGTAATAACCCAATCTTTAGTTGTAATTTCATGTAAAAGTTTTAAATATTTTGTACGCGAAGGATTCGAGAAATGTTACTAAAATAATGTTAAACTATTGCCCTATCTTTACAATTATCTTTAATATCTTGAAGTTTAATTAAAATATGAAGTTTAGGAAATCCATCTTAAAGGAAAATGTATAATTCTCAAAGAGAGAGAGAGAGCAAGTAAGTCTTTCCTTCTTACAAAATGTTAAAATATTAGAAAATCAAATTTTAAAGAAATCCAGAGCTAAGAACTTTTTAATCAACAAGATAGTTAAAAATTGTTTCCTAAAAAGAAGTCCACTTGACCCTTAACGGATTAGTCAAAAAATAATGGAGATATCCTTGTTTTCTTATTCAAAACTAGCTGAAGGACCCAGCGTTGCCCTTGGTAAAAAAAATTGAAAAATAATTTGATTATTTTTATTTTACACTCAGGTTACTCATGAGTGGCACCAAAAAATTTCTTGCACATTGGGTTGCAAAGATATAGGGATTTGAAAATCAGAGTTTTGGACAAAAACATCTATCTAGTCTAGAATCCTTCACAGTCCCACTTCTCCTTCTACAATTTGAAACTTTGTAAAGTCTAGAACCCGTCCATGCTTCTCCTACACCTAGTACCAATGGAACCCGTACATACTTCTCCTACACCTAGTACCAATGGAACCCGTCCATAGTTCTCCTAATCCTAGAACTAATAGAACCTGTGTATCCTGTATACTAGTACTGCTAGAACCTATGTGTCCTGTATCCTAGAACTATTAGAACCTGTGTATCCTGTATCCTAGTACTAAAAGAACCTGTGTTGCCTGTATCCTAGTACTAATAGAACCTGTGTATCCTGTATCCCTAGAGCGTAGAACCCGTCCATGCTCCCCCAAGCAGGGCAGGTTGGAGCATCCACCCAGAAAGCTGGAGTTGGTAACATCTCTACATTTGAATATGTTTTCTTAATTAACCTAGCTCCAGAGTTTTGTGAGCCCGCACACTCGCCCATTCACGTAGATTTCAAACCTATTCAGGTTTTATTTGTTTTAGATTAAAATTATTTATAATGAACCAGTTTTACAGTTTATAAACGAAAGATAAAAATTGTTTGCGTCACATAATCAATTCTATTAATTATTTTGTTCTAAATATTTTTCCATAACATAAACTCAGCAAGAGGTTCTATAAGTTGGTATTTAACATGCCAACGTATCTGTTATTGACGTCTTTGTTATTTAAACAGAGTAATACCTTAATACTTTAATATTGATATTTTTTAATATTAAGCCTTTTTCATTATTGATCTTAATGATACAATTACAAGCTACAATTATTGGTAATTCTAAATGAATTACTAATACAAAAGTTCTGACCTTAGATTGTCCTTAAATATCCGGGTAAACACAAGACCAGGTTCTTGTATGGCCGTCAATATCCGGGTATACAGGACTCAAGACCAGGTCCTGGCATCACCGTTAATATCCGGGTATACAGGACACAAGACCAGGTCCTTGTATCGCCGTCAATATCCGGATATACAGGACACAAGACCAGGTCCTGGTATCACCGTCAATATCCGGGTATACAGGACACAAGACCAGGTCCTTGTATCGCCGTCAATATCCGGATATACAGGACACAAGACCAGGTCCTGGTATCACCGTCAATATCCGGGTATACAGGACACAAGACCAGGTCCTTGTATCGCCGTCAATATCCGGATATACAGGACACAAGACCAGGTCCTGGTATCACCGTCAATATCCGGGTATACAGGACACAAGACCAGGTCCTTGTATCGCCGTCAATATCCGGATATACAGGACACAAGACCAGGTCCTGGTATCACCGTCAATATCCGGGTATACAGGACACAAGACCAGGTCCTTGTATCGCCGTCAATATCCGGATATACAGGACACAAGACCAGGTCCTGGTATCACCGTCAATATCCGGGTATACAGGACACAAGACCAGGTCCTTGTATCGCCGTCAATATCCGGATATACAGGACACAAGACCAGGTCCTGGTATCACCGTCAATATCCGGGTATACAGGACACAAGACCAGGTCCTTGTATCGCCGTCAATATCCGGATATACAGGACACAAGACCAGGTCCTGGTATCGCCGTCAATATCCGGGTATACAGGACAAAAGACTAGGTCCTGGTATCACCGTCAATATCCGGGTATACAGGACACAAGACCAGGTCCTGGTATCTCCGTCAATATCCGGGTATACAAGACACAAGACCAGGTCCTGGTATCACCGTCAATATCCGGGTATATAGGACACAAGACAAGGTCCTTATATCGCCGTCAATATCCGGGTATATAGGACACAAGACCAGGTCCTGGTATCTCCGTCAATATCTGGGTACACACAAGACAAGGTCCTGGTATCCCCGTCAAGGTATACACAAGAACAGGGTGTAGTATCCCCGTCAATATCTGGGTATACACAAGAACAGGGTGTAGTATCCCCGTCAATATCTGGGTATACACAAGAACAGGGTGTAGTATCCCCGTCAATATTTGGGTATACACAAGACCAGACTGTAGCTTGTAGAAAGCTTACAGTTATCTCAATCCCAAGCAGTTTCTCAGAACTGTTGATAGCTGTTGGGATAAGTCCATGATATTGACTAAATCCCCGTTTTATGGTTCATTACCAGAGAGAAGATTAGGCAGATAAATTAGTAGAGATGGGTTAGTTTCAGAGTAATCATAGATTCAGTCTTAGTGTGTTAACCCTGTAAAGGCTGGGGGGTCTGAATCTATGCATAGCCTGGCGCCCTCTCTAGAAAAGGCCTTAGAGAATAGGTACAGGGTTGAAATGCATATTCATAGCCCAATCTTTCAAGGCCAGCTCATAGAAAAAAATTAGACCGATAACTTTAATAGTTTGGGTGCCAGGGAGGGTTGAAAAAATGCCTAAAAAGGGTAAAAAAGTGAAGAAATCTTTTTTTAAAACAAATATCAAAGTGTGACACATGTTTCTACATGCATTTTTCAAGGGCTTTATAAAACTATAGCTTTTAGATCCGTAGCTTTAGTCACAAAAAGGTTATGGGCTTTTTAGATTTTTTTTCACAGACCAGACTTTTTTCCCCCTGTACCCTATAAATAAAAAATGAAAAAATTTTAAATTACTATTTATTAAAAGTAAAAAAAAATCACGGCGATAGTGTCAAAAAGGAGAGTGCTCGGACAAAAATACTACACGGGGGTGGGGAGCCAAACGCCCCCACCCCAACCTGTTCAGAGTTAAACCCCTAGATATATTTCCCAGATTCCCCTATAGTTTATATACTGCTAGATATATATTCATTCCTAGAGTTTGTATACTATTAGAAACAAATTTATTCCTATAGTTTATATGCTACTAGATATATATTCATTCCTTTAGTTTGTATACTACTAGATACATATTCATTCCTTGAGTTTGTATACTACTAGATACATATTCATTCCTTGAGTTTATATACTACTAGATACATATTCATTCCTTGAGTTTATATACTATTAGATACATATTCATTCCTAGAGTTTATATACTACTAGATATATATTCATTCCTAGAGTTTATATACTAATAGATACATATTCATTCATATAGTTTATATACTACTAGATACATATTCATTCCTAGAGTTTCCTCGGTTGATCCGTCCTTCTCACTATCCTCTAACTCTTTACTTGTATCCGTACTTGAATCCATATTAGGTCTTGATATAGATAAGATATTTTCATCCTTCTCCTCATTTTCCTGACTCTGCTCTGGTTCAGAGAAAATTAATTCTCTCTTTGCAGTAATTTCTGCAAAGTTATTTTTATAGTTTCTCTCCAGTTCGGGGGAAGCTTTTTTCGAACTCAGGTTTGCATCATCTTGTTTGTTTAATGTATCTACAAAGGATTGAAACCAGTCCGAGCTGTATATGGCCCTACTAGATTGTCGTATGTTGGATGAATCTCCATAACCCGCAATTTGTTTTGCTTCCACTGCGTACAAATTAGTGATAAGGAATGCATATGAGAGGAATAGACCACACAAATTCATGTTTATCGTTTTTTCTTTTATGTTATTTCTTTAATAAATGTTTATTCACTGTATTGGTTCTCACTGGTGTAGATGCATAATTAGTCTACAGATATATAACTAAGAACTAATTATCACTACTCTGATATCTATATAATACTAGAGGTAAACTGTATACCGGAGCTGGATTTCTCTCTACCAACACCGGAACCTGGATACAAGTTACAACTAAACCAAAACCAATTATAATTCTAGGAGTAAATTTAATTCATGCATCAGAGGCAACATTTCCAAGAGTTTCACCGCCATAAGGTATGCAATGCGCGCATGTAAAAATATACAAGTACATATGCTTGTATATACATAGAGGTGCGTAAATGTATTTTTTGCGCAGTTTGTTCAGATATAAATATAAAAAATTACTAGAATTATCTTGCCTATGAAAGAATATTAAATTAGTTGTTCGTATACATACATTATCTATATATATACATATATACATACATCATCTATATATATATATATACACATACATCATCTATAGCATTAAACTTAAGTTGACAACTTAGACCCACTTATTTTATACCATGGAAGATACATTAGAAACCCTGGTTTGATTTTGATTTATTTAGATCAGAAACCTTAGTTAGATTCTAATGTATTTAGACAAGAAACCCAGGATAAATTCTAATGTATTTAGGCAAGAAACCCAGGATATATTCTAATGTATTTAGACAAGAAACCCAGGATAAATTCTAATGTATTTAGGCAAGAAACATAGAATAAATTCTTATGTATTTAGACCCGAAACCCTGGATATAGTCTAAAGTATTAAGAACAGAAACCCTGGATATATTCCAATGTATTTAGACCAGAAACCCTGGATATATACTCACGTATTTAGACCAGAAACCCTGGATATATTCTAAAGAATTAAGAACAGAAACCCTGGATATATTCCAATGTATTTAGACCAGAAACCCTGGATATATCCTCACATATTTAGACCAGAAACCCTGGATATATTCTCACGTATTTAGACCAGAAACCGTGGATAGATTCTCATGTATTTAGACCATTAACCCTGGATATATTCTCACATATTTAGACCAGAAACCCTGGATATATTCTCACGTATTTAGACCAGAAAACCAAGATAGATTCTAACGTATTTTAGACCAGAAAACCTGGATAAATTCTTATGTATTTTAGACCAGAAACCCTGGATATATTCTAATATACTGGGTGTCCTAATAAACATGAGAATTGAGTGACGATTTCGATGATAAAAGTTGACTAAAAAACAAATTAAATATTTATGTCTTTTTTTTTACAATTTTAAACTTCGCCTCAAAAAATGACAGGAAGTGTTCCAAAGATTGAGTGGGATAAACTGCTTGTATATATATGTATAAACAAAGCAAGTAGCATGTTTATAGTTTAACGGATTCTATTTTATATATTTCAAATCTTCCGCCAACTATTTATTTAAACGTTATGTAAAGTCGAGAGATTTAGGAATTCTAAATATCTTCTCCAGGAAAATTTCTTTCCTTGAATTTGTTATTATCTCCGTATAACATTTATACACAAATCTTCTAAATATACAATATCTTAATTATATAAATAGGCCTTCTTGTGCCACTCTTTCTTCCAATAAGAGCTCTTAATTGTTTTTTTTTTCGTTTAATGATCATAACTTTTATTTCATATATTTTTATATCATTAAAAAAATAACGGTGTAAACTTTTGCGAACTTTTTTGTTTTAAAAATGGGATTTTCAAAAAATAATAAATTTCGACAGTTTTAAGAGCAAATTATTTTTTAATTTCGATCTTCGTTTTTACGCTCATTGGATACAAACAAAGCAAAGTAAAGTATAAAAAAATAGATTTTTCAACTTTTTTTCAGTTTGAATATACATTTTATATTTTTAAATATATATTTTCGAAGACCAATGTTTTATAGGTTATACCCGTTCTTCAGTTTGAATTTATGAATATATTTACCATGAATACCTTGAATAAACATCAAATTCAGCCAAAAATATTTGATTTAAAGATTTTATAACAATATATCTCTTTTCTAAATTAGTTTCATTCGGAATTCACTGCAGCAGAAAACTAGTGGATTATAAATATATTTCATAAACTAGTGGATTAGAAGTATATTTCATAAACTAGTGGATTAGAAGTATATTTCATAAACTA